>NC_045747.1:1529026-1530729 GCF_008692095.1 Etheostoma spectabile | reverse complement strand
GTGTGTGTGTGTGTGTGTGTGTGTGTGTGTGTGTGCGTGCGTGTGTGTGTGTGAGAGATTCCTGACAGGAATAGGTGGGTGCTATCCGCATGCCCTGCAGGTCAGTTTGTTAGAGTTGGCACCACAGAAGAGCAGTGGGGCACCAAAGTAAACAGCCCATAAAAACAAAAAAGTTGGATAGTGCTCTTATGAGAAATAGTGGCAGATTATATTGAGCTATGCAGCAACAGAAACACATACACATTAACACACACACACACACACACACACGTGCAATGTCTCCTGAATTTACCCCAATTATTGACACTTTGAAGACATACTTTAGACATACGTATGACACATATAATTTAGTCAGTTTAAAATGACAAATTCAAAACGTGCTTATTGCAGAGTATGATGCATTCTCATGAAAAGGGGGTTTGTATGATATTGTAGGAAAACCTATGCGCAACAATTCATCTGACATCCTACAAAATTAGGCAACCGAGTAAAAAAAGTGATCGGCTAGCTGAAATGATGGGCAAGTTTAAGGACACTTTCTTAAGGCTTTGGATTAAAACTCTCCTGGGACAGGAACACACGTCTTCTGGGTGAAAGTCTTCTGTTTTATGGCTCGGACCCATCCCTCCGACTTCCACCCTGTGCAGTCAAGAGCGTTCTCATACATCAACAGTCAACGTGGAACTTATGGTAATAAATATGTGGAATACATGCTTTTTGTTTAGGGACAATATATGCAGCATAGACCTACTGTATGTCCCACACCACAGCATTTATAACCTAAGCTAATTTGCAATTCATGTCCCTAGATGGACCCTTTTTTTTAAAAAAATACATTAACTCAACACTTACATAAATGACAGTGGAGAACACAAACTCATTAATAGATACCTTGAAATGCAAAACTCACAAGAAAATACAGACAAAACAAAGGCCATTAAAAGTTTACTTTATACAGTGTTTTATGTTGTGTAGCCAATAGTATCTTGTGTATTGTTTTAGTTGCAGATTTAGCCTGCAGATTTATATCAAGTCTTCTAAATAGATGGGAAGTTTGTTTGTGTCGAATGCGTGGGCTGCAGATGAACGTAGTACAATCCTGTGAAACCACCTCTCACTGAAGAGTAAACCCCAAATCATGCAGGGCTCAACCTGATGCCATTTTCCTCGTACTGAAGCAAACTGTATCCTAATTGGAATTATATGTACTCATGTGATCTCTCTGTAATGACAGGTTGGCTGCAGCTGCGAGAGATTATGGAGGGAAAGAAGAGAGACTCAGACAGCCAGCTCTCTCACTTATCCACCAACACCCATCAGCTTGACAATTAGAAGATTTTTTTTTTGGAGAAAAGCATACTCTGGATGATGAGAGTGTTCAAATATTATGAGTCATTTGTGGCTCAAGGTCTGAAATCCACTTCTTAACATTGATTAAGAACGAGGAAGCAGCAGTCAAAATATATTTCTACGGAGTCATGCAACCGCAGGACTAACTTAAATGAAATGATCGCCGGAGAAGAAGCTGTTCTTTACCAGAAACGTGCACTGGTCAGCCCTGCATGCACTTTGCACACCAGACTTTAAAGGAACATGAAAAAAATATGGGTTTTTTTGGGAATGATGGGCACGTTGCAATGGTGCATGAACAAAAACAAAACAAAGTAATAATAATAATAATAAATTGAATTTGTATAGCGCTT
>NC_045747.1:1525992-1529016 GCF_008692095.1 Etheostoma spectabile | reverse complement strand
AAAGTCGCTTAACAGAGTAGAGACAGTGTTTTTAAAAAATAAAAAAAAATAAAAAAAAACTAAGGATAGGCAGAACAGAAAAGATGGGTCTTCAGACGGGACTGAAAAATGGTGAGGGACTCAGAGATGCGGATCTCATGGGGGAGGGAGTTCCACAGCCTTGGAGCTGCCCTGGAAAAGGCTCGGTCCCCAAAACTGCGGAGCTTTGACTTGGGGACATAGAGGAGACCGTAAATGTAATTTGTCTACTATGCAACATTCTGTAGCATAGTCAACAAATTACGGAAGACTTACAGCTTTCAGACATGTTGCTCATGTCACATCTACGTTGCCAAGCTCAGTTTGCGACAGTTACGGTCAGCCATCACTGGAAAAGTGCTTTTAATAGACTTTACCGGTCTCCATGGAAGTCTACTGTAGTCTCCGTGGAAGAGGGGACTCCCCCTGAAAATATGATTAGCCCCCCCTGGTGCCACCCCCCCTAGTCCATGGGCTAGAGTGCTGTCAATCTGACAATTGTGATTTCCGCTGGACCAGAGTACTGTCACTTGGCACCAATGTCACCAATCTTCCCAGCCAATGACCAATTAATGGTTCCATGGTGACTATCCAAAATTCTGATACCAGGAACTGTAAAAAGTGGCAGACTGAGCATATAGAAAATGTTTTCGAGTTCAGCATAGAAACTTACTTCTGTGTTCTTTACCCTGTGGTTAGTGCATCCCTCCACACAACAGCTTTGAGGCATTTTTTGTTGATTGCTAGCAGATGGAATCATAAAGGAGGCACCTTGTGTTTTTTTATGGAAGCACAATGCATTCACGCTTCGGGTTTCCCCCATCGCCCTTCTGCACCAGGGCTGCAATGCCACTAAATCAAAGTTTAAGTCAATGCCAAATCAATGTTTATTTTAAGAGTATTAAGATATTTTGGTCCTCCATGTTTTTTTAGCACAGTATGGGGTTAGGGCTAAGAGTTAGTGGAGTGGGGAGGTTAGGCCTGATTATTCACCACTTGCCCAAACTGTATGTTTTGTTATATTCTGGATTTTGTTAATAGGCGTTGAGGCCTGCGAGAGACAACACAACAACAACAAAAACTAACAGGGGAAGAACATCCTCCAATGCATTTCATTACAAATGACTTCCCAAAACGAACGAGAGTAAAACAATTTACCTGTGCACGTGCAAAGATTTGGATTAAGATCAAATCAGTCAATACCAATAAACCACACTTGAAGATCCATGTGTTCTGCATGGTTATGCAACAGCCATAAATCTGCACATTGACATGTTGACGTTCATATGGCATAATTCACAGCCGCAGGACAACAGGGCCATCAGAGGACAGGACAGTCCTGAGTAATGTCTGTCTTTCATCCAGTCTGGCCATACTCCTCCACCCCACAAACACACAGACAGAGCCAGGGAACCAGCTTTACCTCACATGATGTCTTCTCTCTGACTCACTTACGCCTTAGCGTGTCTATTTGGTTTTTCTAAAGTGAATCACAGCAATGAGCAATAACAAAATAAGATGTAAAAATAGAAAAGGGAAATATCTCGTGCTCGAAGTTGAGGGCCAAACTATTTGGGAGTTGTTGTTGAATTGGTGTTTTTTCTCTATTCTGACCGCCAGCCACCGGTACACCTGCTCAACCACTGAGTCTGCCCAGACAAGTTTGAATTCGTGTTTTTGCAGACATTGTTTAGATAGTTAGCACATCTGTGGTCATGCCCTAATTATGACAATTCATGCACTTTCCTTCAGTTGTTCACGTCTGCATTCATTCTCCTGCCAAATGCTCATTCGTTCCTTCCATTCCTCTTTCTTCTTCCACAGACTTTTGCTATCATAATGTTGAGCCTCAACAGAGTCTGACCCAGTTACATTACCTCTCCAATGCCACATTGCGTCTGGCCCTTCCTCCTACAGCACCTGCATGAATGAATTGGCCTTTCACCGCCTCCTGCTCCCGTAACAACCTCTCTTCAGCCAAAGTAGATGTTCTGCACAGGTGAACTCTGTTAGTCCCAACCATCATGCTCAGCTCCGCCGGGCGTATCCCATCCTGTTTTTCCCATTCCCTTCTGTTTTTCATTTATCTTTTATCTTAGCCTCTGGCACACTTCACTGCTTACCAAAAAAAAACAAGATTCGGTTCTGGCCCTGTCTTGAGGGCATTCATAACGTTTCTCAAGGACCTGGAGATTTTGTTGCACCGCAGAGACACGGAAAGGCTGAGGCTGGTAAAAGTAGGACATTAACTGCATAAGCGAGAGTTAGAAAAGGGAAAATAACTGAAGTTTGGCGGCAAAGAGAGAAGAATGCACATGAAGAGAACATAAGAAATATGACTTTAGAAATGACATGAATAAGAAAAAACATTTGGGAGGAGACGGGTGAAAAAAAATCTCAATTTGAACACTTCTTTCCATGCAATCACCCACTCCGCCTTTTCTCATTCGCCTCTCCTCTTGCCTTTTTTAGTTTAGGAACACATGCAAAGTGTACTCTTTAAAATCTAGAAAAAACTGTCCTCATTCAGATCCCCATCACCCCATTGTGTTGGTAGCTGCCTGTGGTAATGGGACAGTTAATATCTGTGATCAAACTGTTGCTCTGTGGTTCCAAAATTAACAACCTAATATGACCACATCACTAAATATATCTGCAGCTCCAGCGCCAAAAACATCTCAGAAACATGTGCTTTCTCTCTCTCTCTCTCTCTCTCTCTCCCCCTCTCCGTCTCTCCCTCTCTCTCTGTCCGCCATCTGAATTCCTTTCTTATCTGCCGGCAGGGTTTATCACCATCTTTATATCTGTCTTAATGTTTATCTGTCTGTCTGAGTCCCGCTGCTTCCGAGCAGAGCCGTTCCTTCTATTCTGGTTTGTTGACTGTTGGCGAGGGTCTGCTTTCACACAGCTATTCACAGATGTTTCCCTCTGAGCCAAATGTGATGTGGTGTTAGGTAACTCTAAGGTGTACACCATGGGGAGGGGGGGGGGTTGTTCTGTGTGACT
>NC_045747.1:1525519-1525982 GCF_008692095.1 Etheostoma spectabile | reverse complement strand
TACATCAGTGCGCTAAAGACTAGCTGAGAAGCAAGTCTGGAACAATGCCAGAACATTTCCAGTGTATAGCCTGACATACAACACAAAATAACCTTCGCTACAAGAAACAAAAACCTTCACGCTAGCAAGATACCTGTTGAATAGGGCATGTTTCAAAGAAAGTTTGGGTTGTCTCTCACTGGGACCTTTTGGGACCAATTAGTTGGATTGCTGTGGACGAAGTACACACACCGATACACTGGTTAGAGCACATGAGGTTTAACCAGCTAATTTAAATAGCTTCCTACATTGTGTGAACAGTTAACTTAATTTATTATTGTATGTAACCCCATGTGGCGTTTTCATTTGCAAATGTTCCACCAGAACAAAGACTATTTTGCCGAGCCGCCGTCGCTTCGTCCTGAACCAACACGATTGTAATTGGTTTAAAGAAATGCAAAACAACGCCGAGCTCCCCCCCCCC
>NC_045747.1:1513550-1525509 GCF_008692095.1 Etheostoma spectabile | reverse complement strand
CTCCTATCTCAGAACGTATCTGTGGTGTAGCCAGAACTTCCTCCACAGTGCTGTGAAGACATTAAAGGGATGATACATGCCAGGGTAAAGTGCCCAAATGGTGCTGTGTTATGTCGTTAGAATACCAGAAGTAATACAGGGTACTGATGTTTTTGTACTCACAAAACACACAGTCCATGGCCGACATGAGATCACAGCTTCCATTCATGAATGTTAAAGGGATCGTTCGCCCCCATACCTGCCTTTAAACAATGGTCAGTGTTGTCAGCTCTCTGTTTGTCAGAGATATATGGAGGTCAAAAGGTGGAGTCGGCCCGTGTTGTTTCTGTATGGACGGTCTTTTTATTTCATGCCGCCATGCTGGCAAACAGCAGTGAATATTATCAGGTACCTGCCATGAGGCAGGTTAGATGTCCCCCTGCCAGCCTTCCCCTCACCCTCCTCTCTGTTTACCCCATCTTGTTTTTCTCCTTTCCTTCTCCTTGCCTTTCCGACACCTACTGTATTTTTCGGTGAGGGTGTGGGAGTTGGGGAGAGAGTGAGCTAATACCCGGGTTGTCAGTATGAGAGGGGAGGAGAGAGAGGGCGAGGGTAAAGGGGATGGAGTCGGTGGGTAAAAATGAAGGGGTGGGGGGAAAGGAGGTGAGTATAAAAGCCTTGCTGTGAGGAATTAGGAAATATTCCTCGGGAGAAAATACACACAGAGAGATATTCCCAAGACTTCTCACTCCATAATTATCTTTCACGGTGAGTACATTAAAAGAAATAATCTTAAAACTAATGACTGGTGAAAAGTAGTTTACATCTTTTAAACAATTCAAACTTTTTCACATTTTATTTATTAGCTGATGCATTTTTTGTGATGTTTTTAGTATTATGCTGCAACATGCAATCCTCGTAGTACAATAGACCTACAGTTCTCGTCTGTTTGGGTTAAGAGTGCTTCATATGTAGCCTCGGCATCATGCCTGTGGCTGTTTCCGGGGAGGGGGGCACATTTTCCCCAGGGAATATGAACCCACCAGGACCCCTGCTAAGAGTCAGACAGCCATAAAACTGTGTAGACACTGTTGTCAGCATCTCACACACACACACACACACACACACTCGACCAGATGTCTTGCCAGTCTTTGTGAACTTTGGCCTGTGGCTCTCTGCTTCGTGCCCACTGTGAGTCTGGGTACGACTGTAAGCCAAGATATGCCTGAGGGGATGATGTCAAGACCACTGTGTGTGTGTGTGTGTGTGTGTGTGTGTGTGTGTGTGTGTGTGTGTGTGTGAAGAGAGAGAGAGAGAGAGCGAGAGGAGAGAGTATGTGTTTGTGAGTTTTGTGCGTGTTGTGTTCAAAGCTGCTAGTGATGGTGTGAAGGAAGTTGCTAAAACTACAACAAAGAAGATGAGATGAATGTGTTGTGTGCGTGTGTGCGTGTGTGGGTACGTTGGGGTGTTGCACATGCCGTTCTGTTTTGTACGGTGTCACACACACTTACCTTATGTCACTCATGCTTGTGATTGAGTGCAGGTTGTGTGTGTGTGTGTGTGTGTTGTGTGGGGTGTGTGTTCATGAGTTTTGTGCGTGTTTGTGTTCGCTATTGATGGGGGAAGGAGTCTGCTAAAACAAACAAACAGAAGATGAGGATGAAGGTGTTGTGTTGGTGTGGTGGTGTGTGTGTGGTGTGTGTGTGTGTGTGTGTGTGTGTGTGTGTGTGTGTGTGTGTGTGTGTGTGTGTGTGGTGTGTGTGTGGTGTGGTGTGTGTGTGTGTGTGAGAGAGAGAGAAGTTAGACAGCAATTTTCTTGTGGTTGTTCCCTACAAACTGAGGTTCCAGCCATTGAGTGTTGTTTCTAGATCGGCCCTGACTTAAGTGACAAGATCTTTGGACTCATGTTTCTATAATTACAAATCTGGTCTTTTGAATGCGTATAACTTTGGTTTCACGCAGAAATTCTGCAGCAATGCACCCGCATGTATAGATATATGTCCAAAACCTCAAGCCCAGATTTGGAAACAGCCTCTTCCAGCCACCGATGTGGTTCTTACGAAATCTGAGCCACTCTCTCGCTCCATTCCTTTCTGTTACTCTCCTTTTTCTCCTTCGTTTCCTATCTTCCTCCTACTTTGGCGCTGACGTGACTCACTGAAACACCTCTTTCTTCTCTTCCAGCAGACAGCCAGATAAACAAGCCCCAGGATGAGGAGCCTCCTTCAGTGTCTGGCACTCTGTGCTGCGGTTTCTTTCTGCCTCAGCTATGGTACAGATCCTCCCCGACATCCCATCATTCAGCAGCCATTATCTATTCATAACATAGAGAATATATCCCATTTATCATCATTTATGATTAACCCCATTCCATGTTTTTCCCGTAGACTCTAATGAAAGCACAGAATCCGCAGAAGGTGATTAAATGTTGTGTTTCTGGTTCATGGAAAAACATGCATGCAAATCTAACAAACATGACACCGCCTGTTATACAGTACAATGTATTTAACCCTTTACTAACATACCCCTACCCTTCATTCCAGATGACCCACATCAGTTGCACAATGGGCATGCCCTATCTGATTAAAACAGGGATTTTTTGTCGACTAAACGCTTGTGGTTTCAGATCTGTTTGTGCCTCCAAACCAAGCCAACTCGTTCATCTCGCCACAGAGGGGAAACGTATACAACCCGTCCAGAGGGAACAACCATTACAACTTCGTGAGGTAGAAGACACAACCACAGGCTTGCATACACAGCACATAACCCTTTCTTTATGTTGTGCATATGTAAAACCACACATCCCACAGAGACAGACACACACATCATAGCAGGCCATTAAGGGAAAAACCTAATCCGACTATTAAACGTCTCGAGACGGAAACTAAACGCTACAATGCAAGAATTCAAGATGAAAAGCAACCTCACAAAGACACAAGCTGTTTCTGATTACAACCCTTTTCCTTTTTCTCACCATTCTTCCCTCTAACTACTTCTGTCTGCCTGTGTGTATCTGCCCCCCCCCCCTCCCTCTTCCCCAGGAAGATAAAGTCTCCAGCGGAGAGGCGAGCAGAGACCTGCGAGGACTACTCTCCGTGCCGCTTCTACGCCTTTCGCCACGGCTTCCAGCAGGCCTACCAAAGATACTTTGGCTTCCAAAATCCACCCCAGAGACCAGCTGGGACTCGCCGGTACTAAACAGAAAATGATCTCTCAGTCAAATGCAGAATTATCATTATCGTCTGGGAATGAATACGCGTTCCTTCACTCCCCATATCACTTTTTCTATAATTTATGTGGTTGTTTTTGTGGCTTCTTCTGGATGTGAAATGAATCCGAGAAGAAAACACTTTTTTTTTTAGAAACAGAGGCATCCAGTGTGCCTCCCAACTCATCATTATACACAAATTCATGGCTCATCTCTTGTGTAATCTCAGGATAACTTTTATCCACTATTATCAAACCTTCGCAGCATTCGTCTGCTTCGTGTGCTATGCACGAATCAGGTGTTTTGCTCACTATCCACTAACCGTTTCTTACAGTATCCACCTATTTATCCAGGCCAGCACTGCTGTCAGTGATTATTTTCATTGCTTTAAAAAAAAAAAGAATAAAATTCACTTCATTGCGGTTTGTCTTAATCCTGTTGATGCAACTTCTTTGCCACATGGGTGTGTGAGAACATTTGGTGTTTAGTGTCAGTGGCTGCAATACATGACAGATGTTGGAATGATAACATCGGTCCGATTTCTGTGACTGCTCAAGATAATATTACAGCTCCGTGGGTTTTAAAGGCTACACCAATAATTGTGTTACAATATAAGCCAATACATATTTCTCTATTTGTTTTAGAAGATTAACATAAAGGCAAATGAGAAACACTAGGGAAATGGGATTGATCTTTCAATTTAAACATGACATTATTAGACTGTTACTAATGCATGAGCAGATTTTTTTTGTCCTAGAAGGTCTTTTGTTCTGCTTTATAAATGGTTAGCTAGTTTAGTCCAGTGGTTCACAACCTAGGTGTCGGGCCGCTCCAAAGGGTCGCAAGATAAATCTGAGGGGCCACGAGATGATAAACAGGAAGTGCATTTACATGCAGTTAAAAAACAAACAATTGTATTCGGATTAAGGCGCTACTCTAGTTTTTCAAACGCCATGTAAACTCCTAAAATCTGAGTTTTCATACCCTGGTAAACTAGTCTATATCCACGACGTTCCACTTCCAGGATTGCTCAGAAAGTCTGTCCATTATCTTCCACTTCCTTTGTGTTGGCGTTCTAGCCTCCGGTGGATTTCTGAGGACTATGGTTACCTGCTCCTCAGATCTCTGCAGGGGAAATCCGGACAGCTAGCTGGACTATCTGTCCAATCTGAGACTAAAAAAACTTTTGAACATACACATGTTCCACCAAAACAAGTTCCTTCCCGAGGCGATGCATCCAGTGGCTCGTGGCTGCATCCAGTTTTTTGCACCGCCCAAGACGATTGTGATTGATTAAAAGAAATACCAAGAAACCAGAGCAGTTTTTCTCCCATCCCGGAATGCTGCGTGGACTAGCCAGACCCTCCTCCGCAGGGCTGTGGAGGAAGGTCTGGCAATGCGAGACTAGGGAATATGTGATTTAACCTACAATGTGTATGAAAGCTACGCATCAATCACTTAGTTTGTAATAACTTCCATTTTGTGTTAGACTGGGTCTGAGCCTTAAAACAAGTCCCCCCCATCAGCTTCGCAAAGATTTCAAAATGTTTAGTTAAGATCTGGTTTATTATAATCTAAGGAATGTCACACAAACATAGACAGCTCAGCATGCAGTAGATCTCAGCATGGCACAGTCATGTGCGGGTTGTTGGTTTTTCCATGTTGCCACAAGGCCGCAGATGTACACAATAAAAGCTGTCCTGAGGTTGAATCCTTAAAGTTTGTCTCTGAAACGAGACAAGGCCCTCACATTGACCCAGACAGTCAAATTACACCCCCATATCATACTGTCAGAACCGGTCCAGAATCTAAATACATCCAGTCAGAAAAAGCATTAAGAAAACGCAGAAGAGAAAAAAAATAACTGACAGGACATTTTCACATCATAAATTTGAGAAGTTCTTAAGTTTTTGGAAATGTAATAACACTGCATCAGATACTGACGGCTTCTTTCTAATTAAGCAATGAAATAAAAAAAGATTTAGATGTTTTATAAATGGTCAAAGTTGGTTTTAATTAACATGCTCCACTCCGATGAATGAGGCGTTTTGACCCTTTTTTTGGCAAACCACCCACTTGTTTTTGTCAGTTATGGATTATATTTCCACATTTTAAATCACCCTTCTACAAATATTCAGACACACTGGGTTTGTCTCTAAAAGTTGCTTCCTTTATGTGGGAAATCACCCCGGTTTGCAATAAAAGAGAGGGCCCTGGGATTAAAATTATAATGTTGGACGGCTCTATGTCATTTCAGTTTCTACTACATGCTTGTCTCTGCTGCGTGTGCACTTGGTGACCTACATGTAGACGTGTGTGGGTTCGCTGTAAAACTCTGACCTCTCCAGGCTGCCAGCTGGCGTTGCATTCCTAAGATTTCATTCAACGTTTTCTTCCTGACAGCAGACAGTCCGCTGAAGTGATTCCACATCCTGAAACATCTATTGTTAGTTTATTTTAACATTTCTTCTGAATTTCTTTTATTGCTTTGCACAAAAAAAAATGTCATCCACATTAGTTTTCTCACACTCCATTTGAGCAAATATTTGTAATATTTTTCAAGCCATTTGATCATAGACCAAAAATGCCTAAACATCTGTACATCATTTCGGAAAAACATGACAGTTGCCAAGGAAAACAATCATCCTGTAGAGCCGTGTTTTTCAAATGGGGTAGGGGTACTTTGGGTACGTGAGATTTTTTGCATGATGCCAATTTAAAAATGTGTCATGGGTAATTGCTAAAATAATTCTACTTTCACAATGAATCAATTAAGTGATCGGTTTTATCTTAAAAATGTAACATTGAAAGGTTTTTCAGACTTATTGCCCAACCAAAATGTTTTGGGCTGGTTAGGGGGTGGGTACTTGGCTTTGAAAAAACAATTCAAAGGGGGTACATCATTGATAAAAGTTTCAACAAGCCATTGCTGTAAAGAGAACATCCTATTTGGTTCCTAACGGTTCTCTAGGAGTCTTCATCATTCTGAAACCAGAACAAAACACATGTTGAGGGTGACTCATTTTCACCCCTTCCATCTGTATAAGGTGCAAAAATTGACTGAGTAACTACTGTTACTATTTTTTAACTTCATTGGTTACAGTTAGTCCAGAACGCAGCAGCTCGGTTTTCAACTGGGACTAAAAAGCGTGACCACATAACCCCGGTTCTAGCCCCTGTCCATTTCAGGATTGATTTTAAAATTCTATTTCTTTTAACCCTCATGTCGTCCTCGGGTCAAATTGACCCATTTTCCTATATCAATGTCCTTTTTTAACTACCCAAAATAACCCGATTGAGTCCACACAACACTCTTTGGCAAGTACAACTTAATTTTGGGTCATCTTATTCAATTTTATAGTATTTGAAAAAACATTGAAGTGCTTTTGAAATAGTATTGAGTATTATCCATCAACATACATTCCTTTAATCAGCATTAGGTATAATATCCAATTAATGAGGTTTATTGACCATAAATTCCAAAAATAACTGTGAAACTAAAGTTAAGTTCAACGTAGTGTTGAAAACGTCAAAAAAAAAAGAGACAAACATTGATAAAAAGCACCAAAAGTGTTGAAAAAAGGGACAAAAACATAAGATAAAGTTAAAAACATTGATGACATTGACATGCGTCAACAAAAGTGTTGTTTTTCAATTTTGATGGGAAGACAACACAAGAGTCAAAACATTGACATGTCCACACACCAATCAGATGCTCCTTGATGTCCCAGATCCAGGTTACAAAATAAAGTTTACCGAGCCTTTTCAGTGGCCGCTCCAAACCTCTGGAAAACTTTATCCATTCATGGGCGTCGGACTGGGGAGGGGGGACTGAGTACCAGGGCCCTCATGTGATGAGGGCCCTGGGTTCTGGGTTTGCGCTACGCCCCTGTATCCATTCACATAAGAACTGTTTGGACCGCTGAAACTTTCAAGTCCTTGCTTAACCCTCGTGTTGTCTTCCCGTCAACAATGGTCACTTTTTTTCAACATTATTATGGCTTTTTCCACACATTTGTGTCACTTTTTTAACGTTGTGGGTGCTTTTCGTTGATGTTTTTGTTGTTTTTTGATATTTTTAATCTTGTTGATTTTCAGCGCTCATTTCAAAAGCCGTTTTTTTTTGTGACAAAAAACAACAACAAAAAGAACTGAAAACGGGTCAGTTTGACCCAAGGACAACATGAGGGTTAAGACTCACTTCTCTTTGTTTCACGTTGATTCACGTTAATCTTTGACACCAACCTTTTTTCCACTGGTGATTATTTTGTATAGTGTATTGTTTGTGTATGCAGTATTCATTTGTGTTTTTGAGCTTGTTAAGCCCTTTGGTCAACTATGGTTGTTTTTAAACCCTGCTATATAAATAAATTGAACAAAAATATGAACTGAACATAAGATAGGTTGTGTAGGAATTAGGCTTTTACAACATTGCTAACCTGTTTTTATTAGAGTTCACACAGTTCAATAAATGGAGATATTTCCCAGTAAGAGAACTTTTTGCTCCATTTATTGCTGACCCAGTCAGAGAGACTGAGGGGAAATGACACAAAGTTTTTTTAAAGACTAAAAGATTTGGTTCTCTTGAGGACACATTGGGGGCTGGAGGCCCAGAAGCCACCCCTCTGCTCCGCCCCTGCCACCCTTTAGCAGCATACATTCACATTTATGCAAACATAAACATACGTGATGTGCTGTGGAGGTGTGTGTCTCTGCATTCGGGTGTGTGTGTGATATATGATTCCCTAACCAATCACATGCCCATTCCATAACGAGGGCTGCATGTATAAACCGAGTGTTCATTTATGCACATATGAGTAAGAGAAGGAGAAGAGGGAAAGAGCTGTCTCCGGTCCTACTTGCTGCCTGGTTCTGCTGGTTCTGAAGAAAAAAGAAGCTGAAAGATGAGGACTCTGGCGGTCCTGGTGCTCTGCTCCCTGGCTGTCGTCTGCCTGACTTTAGGTAGGAGCTGCACAATAGTATATGTTAGAAAAAACTCTATTATAGCATATTATATTATTTCAAGTAAACGTTGACCTGCAAAGAAAAGTTTTAAAGCTGGTGTTACTACTAAAGGTCTGGCTAACTGATTTTTTTTTCTGCTTTAAGTAAAGACAGTTGCATTTTTTGTTTTGTTTTTTAAAAAATTATTTATTTATAGTTTAAAAAAAATTTTATTTAACCTTTATTTATCCAGGTAAACTGTTTGAGAACCAATTCTCATTGACAAACATGACCTGGCCAGGAGGCTACAGAAATAAATAATATTTATTTATTTGTTCAAACTGTTTATTCTTGTCTTTTATCTGTTTTTATTTTTTAACAGATTTTGTGTAAAGCACTTTCAATTGCCCTGTTGCTGTAATGTGAAATACAAAAAAAAATACATATATATCAGTATTATTTATTTTTAAATTTTTCCCCCTCATGTTTGACAGATGCCTCCACTGGCTCGCAGCCTGCTGACAACCCTGCTCAACACGGTAAGACCATGATTCAGCAATATTGTTTATGACTGTATGATCATTGTTACATTTATTTTTATACTGTATATATAAAATGTAAAAAAAAAAGAAGAAGAAATGAAGAATTATTATTTTACAGATTTTTGCTGTATTTTTAAAAAGGGGGCGTAACCGACTTTCAGTTTTCAGATAAAAAGAAAACACAAAAAATATTTATTTTTATTTAATAGATTGATAGATTTTTTAACAGGTGTAAATATCCTTTATTAAACAAATACACAAGTTTTTGAGCAAAATTGAAGCTACAACCTGTGTTTTTATTTTGGACAGCTATTTTCAAGTAGTTTTTAGAGGTTTTTTGTTTTTTTTGTTCTTACAGTGTAACATAGTGGACTCAGTTTGACTCAAAGATGAATATCGAACTAGGTGATTCCAATATTCTGGCCTGAATGCATCTGAGATTTTATCATAAACACATTATTAGTTTAACATTTGGTTTCATACTAGTTGGATATCTTCAATAAATGTAGAATAAAGACATAGATAGTTTAATGCTACGTTGCATAGCTTTAAACCCCCATGAGAAATTCTATAATGACAACAAAACTGTCAAAACGGCCACATGAAGCCCCTAGTAGCCAAGGAGGACACGGAGGACTGTAAACACATGATGGACTCTTCAGAAGAGGTCGTTGTCTTCACTAGTCACACTGAGAAATCCAGAGAGAGTTGTGTGGGGCCGATCGTCTTAATTAGCTTTGTAGCAACTCATTTGGCTTGAATACAGCGGACAGTCATTAATATCAAAAAGTTGCGCACTAAAGCGTTAAATATACATTGCCCTGCATGGACTCTAATTTACTTGCAGCCGCTCAATGTTTTTTTTTTTTCCAACACAAAACAGTTCTTGATTTCGGCTGAGTTTTGAATTCTAAGTTGGACCTTCTGCATGCATTTGATTTTGGTTGATCGATAGACATCTTGTGTATTTATACTTTAATTTAAAAAAGAAAAGTGATGGTAATGATGATGTGCAGGTTTGTTTGTGGAGAGGGAGCAGGCCTCCGCTGTGGTGAGGCAGAAGAGAGCAGCTGGAGAGTTAACCCTGACCCAGCTGGAGAGGTATTACACATCACCTTATAGAACCATAACAACATGTACATGTACAAGTACAGCATGCGTGTTTTTATCAAAGGCAGTCTACTGACGTCTTAGTAGTAGGGATGTATCGATGCATCATGAATCGGTTAGAAATGGATTTAAATGTGAAAAGGTTACAACAGGTTGACATAAAAAATGAATCGCAATTAAATTTTTAAGCGTCCAGGGACGTAGATTTCACAATTTTTTTATCTGAAGATATTTTTCTCTATTCATTTAGTCATATTGATGTAGGATTTGTTTTTAAAGTCATTCATTTTTTATTATTTTTTTGTTATTTCGGATTAAACACATTTTCAGTGTCACTTGTGAGACTCCCTCTCCCCCTCTCTCTTTCTCATTCACTCTCACTTTCGCTCTCTCTCTCTCTCTCTCTTTTTCTTACTCACTCTCTTTGTCACTCTCACTCTCTTTCAATTTTTCAATTTACACGGCTTTATTGGCATGAGAAGACATTGCTTATATCGCCAAAGCAGATAACAGACATAATGTAAATAAAATGAAATTAACAATACATGGCACAACATAACCTATGACAGGAAAAACAACTTCAAAATGAAGTGATAAAGTCACAAAGGAGTACAATGGTACAACCAAATCCTTACACAACTTTGCACATTTTACAACTTTTCTTACAATCTAACACTAAAATATTCAAATTTACAGGAAGCTACTGATCCAGGTGGGTGTTGAGGTTTCACGAATGGTGGTTTACTCCTGTGTGGTGTCTCTCTCTCTCCCTCTTTTCTTAGCTTGAGAGAAGTGTGTGAGGCCAACTTGGGTTGCGAGGACATGATGGACACACAGGGAATCATCGCCGCCTACACCGCCTACTACGGACCAATCCCCTATTAGAAACCAAACCACGACCACTGATTATTACTGATGTCCAGTTAAGCCGCACACAAAATAAGCACAACATCATTTATCCTAAAGGTTTTGACAAACAGTAAAAAGTGAGAGATGTTGGGTTAAAGATGGAAGCAGATATGGAATAACATGTGAACCTATTTCCCATCCTGCATATAGACCTACAAAATTCTCTCTGTAATTCTATAATTGCTGTTCGCCTGTAGAGTAGTGTGATGAAATTAAAATACACACAAATTAAACTGCTTTGTGTGCTCTTTTACAACCTGTGACTCTGGAGAAATGATCATAACATTCACTTACATACTCATAAGACTGTCCTTCATATTTGAACCCAAATAAACCCTGACTTTCTACGCTAAGTGGAACGCTAAAAAATGCACCGCACACATCTAACACTGTGAAATGTGTTGCATCAGCAGGAATTGGGGCTAACAAGGTTTGCGGGTCTGGAACTTCTGCGGGAAAATCCGTTACCACTTCATTCACTGCTCTCAAGTCGTGAACCATACGATAAGTCTCATCATATTTCTTCACCGGCAACAAGGGCGTGTTAAGATTGTTTATTATGTTCAGAACACCTGCTTTCAAAAGTCCTTTAAGTTATGGTTCATCCCTTGTACTGCTTCAGCTTTCAATGGATACTGATACCTGATAGAGTTATGTTTCTGCACAAATCAAAACAAAATTGTAGTTTTAATATCCTTAATGCTGTGGACACTTTATTTATTGCTACTATATCCCTCTTGTTGAGTTATGTCTCCTACAGCATACCTATTCATAATTGTGTAGTAGTTTCAGCCATTAACACACTGTCTTGTGTTACAAGCCAACAACTATCTTAAAGACGACAAAACAAAAAGTTTAAAAAAAAAAAGAATTACCCAAATAAAATGTTTTCAACATCAACTTAATAGTTTAAACAATTTGTCAGATAAAAACTCAAAATACAAACAAAGGCCACAATACAGCTTCACTGAAAAGCTCATGATAATGTTGTGGTTTCTGTCCCATTTTGCTCATCTACTCCACACACTTTCTGTACATCTTTATTATCTGTATTTCTATTTTTCCATTACAAGTACTTACTTTTTCAATATTTTCAATACTATTTATGTTAACAGGTAAATATAATTGATATTATGACTACCTACTTTAATTACATATTCAATTTAATTTTAACGTCACTTACACCATAATATTGAATGTTTCTTGTACTTTGGCAACCGTACCTAACAAAACCTTTATTTGATGCCTCTTTACTTCAGTCTACCTT
>NC_045747.1:1513263-1513540 GCF_008692095.1 Etheostoma spectabile | reverse complement strand
GGCTGCTGTTTGCCTGCTTTTCTTGTGTTTACTTGTTAGTTTGTTTTGCTTTTATTGAAGAAAATGCTGCCGTAACAAGGAAATTTCCCCGCTATGGGATGAATAACGTATAATCTGATCAAATCTAATCTAATCTAATCTAATCTATTGGAGCACCACACCAAATATACATAGAACGGAATCTCATATCAGCTTGGATTGGTTTTGATCTCGTCTCAACCAACAATCTTAGATGAATTAGAACAAAAAGAGTGTTTCTTTAATTTTCTATTTTTGG
>NC_045747.1:1512784-1513253 GCF_008692095.1 Etheostoma spectabile | reverse complement strand
AAAAATTAGCACAAATTGATGTCTCAGGTCTACCGTAACTCCTCTTTACCTTGTCCTTCTCTATACGTGCATGTTTTCTTGAATCAGATCAGAATCAGAAATACTTTATTGATCCCCGAAGGGAAACTCTGTGTTGTAGTTACACAAATATTATAAATAGAGTAGAAATACAAGAAATAAAGAAATATAAGGAATTGGATACGTACGGTATTTACATAAAGGAATGTTATTATACAATATTTACATAATTAACATAATTAAGAACCCACACTTCAGCTGTCCTCTAGACCTCTGTAAAGAAAGAAGGATTTCTCTCTTCTTTTTTTCATTTTACTTTAAAGAAGTCTTAATCTATGACATTAATTCAAAAACATTACTACAGTAGGGTCAGTCATAGTTATAGAAAGAAATATCATAATTTCACTGTTATCAGGTTAAAGTCCCAATTCCAAACTGTAAATATATTTCT
>NC_045747.1:1494416-1512774 GCF_008692095.1 Etheostoma spectabile | reverse complement strand
CCAACAAAATTCCCCTAAAATATTGCCCAAGTAAGAAGAGTATCACAAAAGTACTGTACAGGTAACAATAAACCTGGAAACCTGGAAATGATCACAGTCATTTTCTATCAATCAACTAAGTGATTTAATTGATTAACTCTTTCAACTGGATTTTGTCATATCTATACATTAACTAAATTTTGTTATAAGGTGAAATTGTTGGCGGTAAATCCTGCTCCAGTCTCAGGGTTCAGTCAATTAGTAGTCAGAATCTCAGATGTTGATGTGTGAATAATTTTTATTTTGTAGGATATCCTGAGACAAAGTTGGATCAAGCTATCACAGCTCTCCCCTTCCTTTGTCTCACTTTTCGGCCCTTGCACCCCTGGTCTTATTCACTAAGAGTGGGTCTCCAGGTCACTTTTAAATTCCAACGTGTGTGTGTGTTGTGTGTGTGGGTGTGTGTGTGGTGTGTGTTGTGGTGTGTGTGTGTGTGTTGTGTGTGTGGTGTGTTGTGTGGTGTGTGTGGTGTTTCGTATAAATATAACTCTGATTGGACAGTAGTCTAGCTAGCTGTCTGGATTTAGCCTGCAGAGATCTGAGAACCAGGTAACCATGGCCTCAGAAATCAGCCGCATCTCAGACGTCAACTATCTGGGATCACTTTCCACAAATTTGACGTGAACACCTCTGCATAAGGACCTGGCTTTGAGAACGATGTGTTATCTGCACTGCGATGCACAGTATGGTCCCCCAGGAGACGGGACGGGGGCTCCTCTGCGTCAATTGGAGCAACCTTATTTGTTGAAAAGACTTTTTTCTTTAGCCATGACTTTACTTTCTGCAGCCACGGCTTTCTCGCCAATTCAAGAGGCCGAGTTGTTTCTGTGAGTTGTGTTTTGCCGTGGACCAGCTCCACGGTCATGTCGTGGACCTGTCTGAAGAGAGAACTCTGGTCCTGGTTGCTTTGCGTTTTCTGAAAGATCTGCTCCTGGCAAAGTTTCTCCGCCCTGGACGAGTTCTGGTGGCACCCACTGTTACTGTCGATCAGCTGATCTTCGGCTGCGAAGGCTAGTCTGAGCCCTATCTCATTGTTACCATCCACCTGCACTTTGGATTCGGTGTCTGTGTGGTTTCTTTTGACGTTGAGGACTTTACTAACAAGTGTCTGGGGCTCGGAGGTGAAATCCATGCACGCCTGCAGATCGACCTTGATGGGCATGACATCGGTGGTCAGGTTCTTGTTCTTCTCTGGCTCCTTGTTCAGGTCTGGCTCACATCTCCTCACTTTGTCCATGAGATTGGAGTCGGTCTCTCCCGGGTCGGCGTTCTCCCGGAGTGTCATCTCCAGCCTTTCAATCTTCATCTCCAGTTCTATCTGCTTTGTTAACTCGTTGAATCGCGTGTGTTTCTTCAGTATTTCTTCTCTGTCAATAAAGATGTCTTTTTCTAATATCTGTAAGCGTAAATTGTCCATTCTGTCTTTGTAATCTGTCTCCCCTTGGGGCGGCGCAGCTTGAAGTTCTTCCAACTCGGCAGCTTGCCTTTGTGACCACTCTTTGGCGATTCTTAGCTTTAGGGTTAGTTTTTGGCACGCCGCCTCCGCCTTCGCCATCTTCGTGTCGTGCCCCTCTTGCATCCTCCCTATTTCAGATGCACAATGCTTCTTCAGTTCTTCTATGGTGTTCCTGGCGTTCGCCTCGATGTCACATTTCTGCTGTCGGAGTTCTGATTCGGTTTGGGCTGTTTTATCTCTATAATCCTGGAATGCTAGCAGGAGCTCTGCCTTATCAAGGCCGATGCGCTCCACTTCATCTCGACTTTTCCGCAGCTGGGCTTTCCACTCCTCCGCCTTCTCCTTGTGAGTTTTCACCTCTGTCTCCAGAGCATTGACTTTGGTCTCTAGAGAGTCTATTTTCAAAATCTTCGACTGATTTACTTCAAAAAAGTGCTGCTCTTGCTTTGTAATTTTCAACGTGAGCTCCTCTATTTTAAACTGGAGGAATTTGACGTTATTGTCCTGCAGCTCCATGGTGAATTGATATTCCTGGACTTGTTTCTCCTTCCTGTGGTTGCAGCGCGCCTCTCTGGTGGATTGCATGTAGAATGACATTTAAAGGCTGTGACTTGTACATGAAGGTTCTGATGGACCTCAGTGACATCACCGGCCTGTCATCTAACATCAAAAAGGAACATTCCAACACAAGATGACATCAGAACATTCAAAGATAAACAATGCTGGGGCGCCCGGGGAGCTCAGGCGGTAGAACAGGCGCCCATACATAGAGGGTTACTCCTAGACACAGCGGGTCTTCTGCTGTCCTTTCAAAATAAAGGCTGAAAAGCCCAAAACTAATCTTTAAAATAAATAAACAATTCTGTGTGTGTCTTTGTTTTTTTTTAAACAAAATTCAAAAATAAACAAGTGTGTGTGTGTGTCTCAGTTGTTATATAACAGGTACAGATATAACATATAACCGCTTACATGCATTACAGTAGAGGGCGGGAAGTTTTTTAAATTCTGAAAATTAAAATACTTCATCACAATGTTTTATTTAAAGTCCTCCTGCACACAAAATGTGTTTTCTTCCGTTTTTGTTCCATAAAATTTCAGAAATTGTTGTTATGAATTTAGCATTGATGTGTATCCGAGCAAAGTTTGACTCCACAAGTGTTCTCACACCCCTATACTGACGTGTGTGTGTGTGTGTGTGTGTGTGTGTGTGTGTGTCTCTCTCTCTCTCTCTCGCTCTCTCTCTTTCTCTCTCTGTGTCTCCCTCTCTCTGGATGTGTGTGTCTCTGTGTGTGTGTTTTTCTCTCTCTCTGGCTGTGTGTGTGTGTGTGTGTGTGTGTGTTTGTTTCTCTCTCTCTGTGTGTGTTTGTGTGTGTTTCTCTGTGTGTGTGTGTGTGTGTGTGTGTGTGTGTGTGTGTGTTTGTATGTTTTTCTCTTTCTCTCTCTCTCTCTCTCTCTGTGTGAGTGTGTTTCTCTCTCTCTTTATCTGTGTGTGTGTGTGTGTGTCTTTCTCTCTCTCTCTCTCTCTCTCTCTCTCTCTCTGTCTCTCTCTCTCTCTCTCTCTCTCTGTGGAAATGGATCTTTCGGTTCTCTAGTTCAATGTTTCCCAAACTTTGGGTCGGGACCCAAAATGGGTCACAGACCCGTATTATTGGGTCGCCAATTGGCAGAGTAAACTGCATATCAATCTGATGTAAATAGGCGTTCTTTTTTTGCTACAGTGGTCTGTTCAGCTCAGATGCTGTGGGTTTTTTTCTCTCTCTCTCTTCTCCCTAACCTGATCTTTGACTATGCTATACTGCACTCTGCTCTCCAAATTCATATTTTTTTTTGTCCAAAGTCTGTGATCTGTCAGTGTTGATATGATGTCCAAACGAAAATATAAGGACGACTTTATTAATGTTGGCTTTACCAAAACTATTCGGAATGGAGAAGAGAGGCCTCAGTGGGTTTTATGTGGGGAAGTACTCAGTAAGGAGAGTTTTAAAATGAATAAACTGGACAGACATCTTCAAACCAAACATTCACAGTGTCTGGGAAAGTCTAAACAATTTTTCCTTTTCAAAGAAGAATCCTTCAAGAAACAGTGTTTTGACAGCGGAAGAGTAAGTCATTACATTTTTTTCTGTTGGTGTACATTAGCATTTTAAATATTATTTTTGTGTGTCAGTTAATTTGTGACGGCGTTGCTAGCTAGTTTACATGTCGTTGTTAGCGGCTATTGTCCGTCTGGCGAGCTTGTTACTTCATATACATTTAAATTCATAGTTTGTTCCATCTTTTGTCCACAGTTGTATGTACTTATTGATACAGGTTACTCAGGTTCTCTCCTTTTAACATCTCCTGTTGTGTGTTTCTAAAGTATGTACTGTATATGTATACTTGTCAATTTATTTGAAGTAAATAAAAAGTGAGTTCTCAAAAAAAAAATTGTAAGCAAAACCTGTTTGTGCAAGTTGCACTTAGTGCAGTATTGTGACATACATGACTGACATCTGAACTGATAGGTTTAAATATATTTCCTTACCTGAAGGGGACAAAATAATATGAATACAAAACTTAATTTGTAATGCACTTTATGTTTACGCAAATCCCAATATGCTACATGATAAAACAGGTAAGTACAAAACGCTTCTGGGGGAGTTCCACTTGCATGTAGGCCTACATGAATAGATTTCAAAATGTGCTTCAACATGCTGCCCCACACCTGTCTAACGTGTTTGTCTTGCACCTTGGGGACTCCCACTCAGGAAAGAAGCCTCTATAAGAGCCCTGCCGCTGTTGTTCAAGTGTGATCCGGGTGCTGCGACAGACTGGTCCCCAGCATGGACATGTTAACGTTTGAGAGGGAGAACCGGGAGCGTATCCAGGCAGTGGAGAATTCCTTTGGTCCGGCAGGGATGCCCCTATGCATCCCGTGTCGGGTTTTGATGGGACAGGGTCGTCTGATGAAACAGGGGCGTCGGAAGCCCGAGCCTAAGGATTTCTTCCTCTTCAACGACGTGCTGGTGTACGGCAGCATCGTCCTCAACGGCCGCTGGCACAGAAAGCAGAGAATCGTCTCTCTGGGTGTGTACAAATCCTCTGTTACTGTACTTCAGCAGAATTTTCACGTATTTTACTTACGGTATTTATATTTCTGGAAATTTTCACTTTTACTCCACGACATAGGCTAGTCTAAATAAAACGTATAGGCCTACTTTTACTCCACTACATTTCTCCTAAGCATCTTATTTATTTGTCACTTGCCAGACATGTTTTTCTCTTTATTGATGTTTAACAAGGTGTGGTAACACTAAATATTAAACTGAACAATAAAGTTCATGATCAAAGTTTATTTTTATCTTTTTACCTGTGATAGTTAAGTTGGCTACATGTAATATCATGAAATAACTTTTGATACTTAAGTACAGTAGCCTAAGTGTTAGATACCTTTACTCAAGTAATGCTCTAAAAGGTGACTTCTAATCCTGCCAAAGCCAGTTTCTGGTAAGATACTTATACTTTTACTCAAGTATTGCTTTCAGTTACTTTAAACAAGACTGCTGGGAATGACCAAGCCCATGACTGATTAATTTCATCGCTGCAACTTTGCACATGTTCAAAATAAACCTTTTTCATCCACCAGCCAAAGCACCTGTGGTGATTTTACCAGCATTTGGCTGGTAGATGGTGCTAATGTTGAACCCTGAATTATTGTAGTAAGGTATGAATGTGAATGCTAATGTCTGTAAAATTGCATGATCTGATGTTCGCATTCCACTTGCATTTCTTATTTACTGTTTTACCTACTGGCGGGACTGCGGGGGGGAAATAGCAATTGTAAAACAACCTGGAGCAATGCATCTCTTCTTCTTTTTATATAAGGTTAATGTTAAATTGTGCTCTGCCCCTGTATGTGAAAATGATATTACATGACATTACATCCAGTCAGACAGAAAATGTCCTCTAAAGAGAAGGATCATGATCAAATTAAAATGTGTATCCATAGCTGTATACACGCTGTAGAGACAAAGTATTGTTGCTGCTTTGGTGTTAACTTTTTACAACTTGGCATTCATGTGCAGACGTTTCAAGATATCTGCTACAGCATTACAATGGAGGTAAAATTAATTTCATATTCATATACTACTTTAACCATTTTAAACTGAGCAAACAGTTCTGGCCTTTTCAATTCTACAAACACTTCAAAATCAAATTGGGTTCACTTTCATGTTATTGATGCAGCTAAAGACGTTCGGATTTGTTGATTGTTGTTCATTTAACTGCATTCAACTCTGTGTGCATGTAGTCTGGTTGTGCAGGAGAGCACAAAATTGACAGGTATTTTGACTATACCATAGAGTTTATATTAATATGCCATCTACACTGTCATTTCAGAGGACATCCAGTTAGAGGACATGGAGGATGGTGTGGGAATGAAAAACCAATGGCTGATGCGTACACCACGCAAGTCCTTTTATGTGTCCGCCCCTACAATCGAGGAGAAGCGTGCCTGGATGGAGCACATCCAGAACTGCCAGTCAAACCTGCTGCAAGACGGCAGCAGCCAATCAGGTGCCACCTTTGCTGTTACCTGGATCCCTGACAAGGCTGCCTATAAATGCATGCGCTGCTTAAATAAGTTCACTACGACCAATCGTCGACATCACTGCCGAAAATGTGGTTTTTTGGTCTGCAAAGCATGCTCCAAGCATCGAGTCGTGATAGACCATATTCACCCCACAAAGAGGCTGAGGGTCTGCAGTCTCTGCTACATTAGGAGTAAGAAAGATGAGAATCCTCGTGTGAGGGAAGACAGCTGGACAAACCTTAACAGTAGCTCAGAGGAGGACAATGAGGCAGCATCCAACGAAGAGAAGGAGGACAAGGAGACAAATCCAAGCTACGCTTCTAGTAGCTGGCTGGACACCCGGATGGGCACCTACGTTTACCCGAGGCCAATGCATGAGCGGCCCCAGTGAAACATAACCACAACAATACTGCCACCGTCTAGTCTCACATTGCCAGACCTACTGTGTCTCCACAGTGATGGAGAAGGGTCTGGCTGCACTGCCTATCTATTCAGATAGGGGAGGGGAACTCTGGCTTGTTTTTAGTACTTTTTAACCAATCACAATCCCTGATAGCAAGAGGGGAGGGATATCCGGAGTGTGAAAGACGCATCAGTCAGCGCTGGTGTAAAATCTTAAATTCTGTGACTAAAACTCAGTAACATCATTAGAGACTGTCTTAAGATATGAGATGGTGTCAGACTGAAGTCTTTTCAATGTTGTGTCAGAGTCTTCTAGTGTATGGTAGGCATTACTCGCTACTGACTTTTTTTTCTTAAAAAGCAACTAGCAACAAATTATGTGACTTTAGACCATCAGGAAAAAGTAAGATATATTATAGTGTATATTTCAACTTTCAATTAAAATGTTTTTTTTAATAGTATGAAATAATAACAAGAGTTATCTCAAGACACTTTACAGATCTCTACAGGTCTAGACCACACTGTATAATTTAGAAAGACCCAACAATTTCCCACGAGCTAGCATTTGGTGCAACAGTGGCGAGGGAAAACGTCCTTCAGGCAGAAACTTAGACGACCCAGGCTCTTTGTGGGCGGCATCTGTCACTGCCGGTTTGGACACAGACAGTAACACAGATGTAGAGAAATATGATTCATAATAATTATAGCAGTTGGAGTTATGAACAGTGGCACTTATATTATATTGTAATTCATTCCCATGCATGCAGTTCAGAGTAATTAGAGTCCACGGCTCTTCTGCCAAAAGCACAGGGTCTCTCTCACTCCTCCGGTGTGAGCAACAGGCAGTCGGCTACTTTCATTGGAAAAGAGTTGGCAACACTGGACTACTCAGATGTAACTGATGTTTACCATCATTTAGCATTGTATTAAACATTGTATTTATCAATGAACTGAGTATTGTATTTGCATCTGCCACCATGTGCTTTTTACACTGAAGACTTAAACACTTGAAGTCAAAAAGCACCTTTGTCTTCTCCAAGTGTTGCTGTTATTTGATGTCAGGGGATGTTGAGAATAGCATATTTAGGGCCTTGGTAAATCAGTGTTTACATATAAAAAGCATTTGTTCATATCTGCTTTCAATTGGCTTTGAAACGATTTAAAAACAATAAAGTTCAAAACAGCTAGGATTTGTGTCTGTTGTGTTGATTTGAGCAGTGAGAGTCACGTTAGACATTTTATTTTTATTTTATTTATGTCTCTCTACATGAGAGTGGTATCGATAGCATACCATGCCCTTTGCAGCTAGCAAGCTCAACAACTGCTATCACAGTTAGCTCCTGTTAGCTAGAGCAACAGCTATGTCAAAGTCATTCTGAATCAACTATGTCGCTGCTGTTGTAAATATACACAGAACATAGAAATTGAAACTAATATATGTGGTTGTTGTGGCTCAAGCTAACAAGAGCTAGCTATTAATGATAACAAAGATTCACTTTGATGCTGAGAAATGTAGGGAACCATTCAGTGTTTATGGAATAGACCACCGGAGGAAAATAGGGGAGGATCTTTTTTTTTTTATTCTTTGTTGAGGGGAGGGTCCTCCAATGTTTTGTAGTTTAAGGCTTGTTTGGTGCATACATTTCCATGTAGCTCTCAGTCTTGCCCCCCCCCAGTGATAGCAGACAGGTCTAACTCAACAAAAATTGCAACATGACAGCAACACGTGTTTGGAGTTGCTTTGTTTGAGAATGCAACCCTAGAATTAACTGCGTCACCTGTTGCCAAAGTATCATCACTGATATGAAGATGGAATATAACCAAGATGATTAGCTTAAAGGATTCATGTTTCCTCGAGCTCGAGCACCCACGGAAAATACTGAGCATCCACGTGTCCCAGACTGCCTGTAGGCTACATTTATTTAAAAATTAAACATTGCAGTATGTGCTAAGTGGATCGTGTGAGCGCTGACTGCAGTTAGGCTACATGTCAGTAAAAATTCTCCTCTCCATAGAGCTCCAGCCAGATCACAACCCCTGATTATAAAGTATAATGAGTATAGTGGGTATGTATATGGGCTTAAGAAAGCTCCACGATTTCCATATACCAACTTAAAAATGCCCAGTGACACGCAACAACATACTTTCCATTATATGTTTGATACATTTTGAATTGTCATCTGTTTTTCTTCTTTACAAGGCTAAATTAAGGTATTTCCACCGTAAAATGGTGCATAAAAATAATAAAAGGTCATTGATGATCAAAACTTCCCTGGGGAGGACACCCAGAACCCAGTACTATGACATGCCCCCTTCCCCCAAAGGCAGATTCAGACAATACACAGTACAGCATACCCACTACAATGCATTAGACCAACACTGATTCTCACAATGGCTCTACATAGAAGGCGGATACTGAAAGTGGCTGCCAAGTTTTGCTCGCAGCCCAACAACGAGCCTCCAGCACATTAGGTGTTGACTTGGACTTGATTTGTTTCTTGCCTGACACACTGCTTCATGTGAAGTGTAAGTATCTGTTTTTGTTGCAGCTATCAGCGGTGCAGCGAAGCTCTGTGTGATCTTGGTCTCGATGTTTCCAGCTGGAGTTTCCAGTCTGACAAGTCTATCATGGACTCTATTACAGATGGTGAAACTATTTTACTACATCCTACATTCCAGTCTCAATATTTTTCTCATATTTGTTTTGTTTCTCACAAGGGCGTTACAGAGATAACCGCTTCACAGATGAAGTCAACTGGAAAAAAGAAAAGAAAAAAGAAACCAATTGGACAACAACAAATATAATGGAGCATAAATAATGTCTGCATTGGTCTAGGTATTAGTGGCTGTGTGAGATAATATAAATATAAGCCATACAAATAGATTTATATAATCAATATAAATCCATCCTAATATTGCATTGATTTTTATATAAGTGTTTATTAAGTTTTGTCTGAATATTTGGATGTATGTTGATGTTTGGCAACATTGGTATTTAAACTTCCATGGCAATAAAGCCCCTTTAAATTGATTTGAACATTGGAAAGATTTCAGCAATCTCAACCTTTTCTGCATTTTTTTCTTCTCAATTTACATATGTCTGTTGTTCAGAATTTGAGAAGATTGACACCACTGTCATGTCTTTACAGTATGAATGTAAAGATACATCCAGCGGGCGGTTAGCTTAGCACAAATACTGGAAACAGCCAGGATAGCCTGTTTTCCAGTATTATATTAAGATCATTAGCATCCTATGACATTTGCAGCTAGCAAGCTCAACAAATGCTGTCACAGTTAGCTCCTGTTAGCTAGAGCAACAGCTACTGTATGTAGCTGCTGCTGTAAATATCAAGCTAACAAGAGCTAACTATTACTCCTAACAAAGATTCACTTTGGTGCTTAGAAATATAATCTCACAAGCCGGCCTAGCTAGTTGGTAGCATGACTAGCCCTTGTAAAGCTAAGGCTAAATAGCTAGGTAAAGTTTAGTTAATGTGTCTGTTTTGTACAGCAGCAACCTTTAGTTGTTGATTGAGAACAATGTTGGCATTGATGTTGCTCTAGCTAACAGTAGTGGCTAAAGTCTTGTAGCAGTTTAGCTCAGTTTTTGATAAGCTGAAGATACACAGGGGTGAAACATGACTGTCATGAAATAAAATGTGTCATTATGAAACATGAAATTGAAATGTGTTTTTGGGGAAGATGATTTAAGAAAATAAAAACAGACTTGAAATATAATGTCTACCATTAAACAAAATTGATATCCAATTATAAAAATGAATGATGAAATGACATTTTATGTGTCATGTGTATGTAACCATGAAGTTGGAATTACACAGAAGCTTGTCTACATGTTTTTATTTCCTCATGCTACTACTGTAACTGTAATTTACAGATCTGTGAGGGTGAATTTCTTATGTGGCAAACCTGTGTGCTTTTGTGAGGTGGAGAGCTATGTGTCAGTCATAGCAAGGGAATTGTGGTAGTTACATACCACATGGACAACATTTTGTAGAGGTTTTATTAGACTTTGATATTTGACAACTGCAACAATACCAAATTCTGTCTCACCTTGGTGAGACATTTCTTTGAGTGTCAAACCTGTTTGACTTCTCCTCACACGGAACAAGGAAACGTGACCTTTTTTCCCCGCAATCGGTCTTTTTATCTCAAAAACCTACATACGTGAACTGTGAAATGAAATATGATCAAGACAGTGAATAGTTGGTTTATACTGTAAAATACATTGTTTAACCTTTCCCGGTGGGTATTGGGCAACTGGAGCACTGCCAGTGATGGTGCAAAAAAATGCAGTGTTGTTTTTTTGGATTATGTCTTCATGACATACTGTCTACAGTAATCTGCTCACAGTCAAGTCTTTGTCTCAGGTCTCTTTACTGGCAATGTGTCACAGTGTAGAAGATTCTTCTGCTTCAAACCTGAAAAACAGTCAGATTTGAGAAGTACACCTTTAAGGCATTGCAACTGAAACACATCTTAACAATAATCTATCAAAAAGGGGGAGTAATAAGAAATATAAATAGGAAAAAAAAATGTTTAGATTGAGTTTATGTCTGCATATTTAATCCCTTTATTTGGTAAAAAATAAAGTATGATGCCGGGCGCCTAGGCAGCTCACCTGGTAGAACACACACACCCATATGTAGAGGTTCACTCCCCGAGGCAGCGGCTGCTGCTGATGATTGATGCCTTAAGGAGTGTTTGCTCAACTTCGAAGTTTACTGTACAACTCAATGCAGGTTGACCATGAAAAGTACTACAAACCCTGATTATAAAGTATAATGAGTCTAGTGGGCATATATATATGCGCTCAAGAAAGCTCCACAATTTCCATATACCCACTTAAAAATGCCCATTGACACGCAACAACATACTTTCCAGTATATGTTTAATATATTTTGAATTATCATCTGTTTTTCGTCTTCATATAGGCTAAATAAAGGTATTTCCACCATAAATTGGTGCATAGCGGCTCCTGTGGCTTTGACTCCGACCTGCGGCCCTTTGCTACTTGTCATTCCCCCCACTCTCTTTCCCCTTTCATGTCTTCATCTGTCCTATGGAAATAAAGGCCTAAATGTCCCCCTGCCAAAAAAATAAAGTACAATGCTGTAAATATGTTGCAAAAAAGTAACTTTCACCTTTGACTGCTGGTGCTGCAGATGGTCACTGGATGGTAAAAATACATCTGTATTTTACTTTAGTGTTGAGTGGAAACTTAGTGACATCTGTTGGCCTTAAGTGAAATAATAAGTTTTACCAGTTAAAGTTATGTAAAAAATAGGAATAAATGCATTCTCAAAAACTACATTCTGTGTCAAATTCCTCCCCCCCCAAAAAAAAGACAACCACATTCAAGGAAACAGGGAAACACGCTGTCCTTCTGTGTACAAAAAAAACAGGTGTAATTGGATTAACAGACCCACAACATGGAAACGGCAACACCTGCATGAAAAACTGATTTATCTGACCCTTTACCACATTCTACCATTGTTCCCAAGAACTGTATCCACACTTTGTTTTCCTCTGGTTTTTCCTAAAGAACTAAAAAAACAAGCATCATTGGACGCTAAATTACTGTACAAGATAATGAGCTGATACATCAACTGGGCTCATCGAACAACCTCTAAAAACTCATCAAGTCTGGGCATGGATCAGGGTTTCTCTCTGGTGTGAACCCACACCTCTTTGATCAAAGTGTCTCTTGGTACGCCTCAAGTAGTCTTTTCATATGTCAAAGGCTGAGCGTATGTCAACATAAAGCTGCTTCTTTATTTATGTTTAAAATATTTTTATTATGAAGCTTGAATTTTAAAAATCAAGTTACAAAGTGATTATTACAGTGCTTAATTTTTACAGTATACAATAAGAATAAGGAAGGCAAAATAAGGATAAATAAATAAATTATATAAAAATCTACAAATGAGATGAGAATCCCAGCTGCTTCTGAACAATAAATAAATTAAGAAACGCAAAAAACAAAAACAAAGATCCATCGTCTGCAACTTGCGCTCTAAACTTCTGCATTAACCCTCCCGTTGTCCTCGGGTCAAATTTGACCCATTTAAAACATGTCTATCTGAAATATGGGTTTCTTTTTAACCAAATTGGTAATTACCACAAAAAAATGGATTGGTTTACAACGCTCTTTGCAAATACAACACATCTGTACTTAACAGCACCTAAGTAAGTATATTCTACCTATTTGATTTGATAAAGAGAAAATTACAATTTTCAAAACCACTTTATTTGCACATGACAATATTTTCAAAGACAACTCAAATAAACAAAATCAAATTAAATTTGCAGCCATATTGTTCAACACAAAATGAGTCCAAAGACTAACTCGTCTTTCACCACAGAGCATAACACATTTTGATGCACCATATGATGCAACATCTTACAGTTTTGTCAAACTGTAAAAGCTGTGATCAGTTTTCAGTCTATTCTTTAACATTCAAATCATCAAATGATCTTTCATAGTCACATTTTATTTCTCCTACTGAGGTAAATGGCTGCCTTTGCTTGAGACAAAATTGAGAATCAACAACTCAAAATAAACCGCCCGAATTCCCTTGAATTAAATTGGGGAGGAGTCCACTTAAAACAAAGAAATGCTCTGATATTCATAAAATAATCTCCATATCCACCTGCATGCTTTCAGTGTCACGGTCACTTTTGTGTGTGTGTGTGTGTGTGTGTGTGTGTGTGTGTGTGTGTTTATTTTCTGACTGAGAGGACAGACACACTAAATCTTTTTAATTAATTAAAAAAGGCCCATAGGAATTAATGTTTTTTGGTTTGTTTTTTTCTGCTATTTTTTTTTGCCCTTCCTGTTCATACCATTGTTGATGATGGGCATCAAAAACATCTATTGGTATAATTATCTCTTTTCCAGAAAAAGTTACTGGCCATCATGCCACAGAGAGCCTGCTACATATAAACTCTCACACACAAGGGACCCAGATGAAAAATGGCTCCTGGACATTTTGCACCGTACCTCCGTTAGGTTTCTGCAACACCTTCAACTTTTTCTGCAATGAATTCAACTTCTTCTGAAGACCTTTTGTCAGAATCTTTAAGGACACCAGTTTGGACTTCCTTCTTCTCGTCTCCTGACACTTCAACTTGAACTTTTTACGAGCTTCAACAAGCTTATCACACAGTTCATTCACTCTACGTTTGAGTATTATGGGAGACTCCGAAATCACGTACATGTGATCAGAGAACTTGCGGATTTCCTTTTGTTTTTTGGAGAAGTAGCCATGATCAAGAATAACTGTTTTTGAATCTCCGCTTGTGGGATACTCAGTTATGTCATCAGCAGCAAACTCATCAACGTCAGGATTGTCCTCAGCGGCAGCCTCATTAACATCAGCTTTGATAACAACCTTAACAATGTAATCGGGAAGGACGGTGTCAACGACATCGGTCTCCTCAGCAGGCTCTTGCGTCATAACATCCGTCTCCTCAGCAGGCTCCTGCTTCACAACGACATCGGTCTCCTCAGCAGGCTCCTGCTTCACACTGACGTTGTTATACAGGGGCGTAGCATGAAATTCTGGGCCCTCTAGAAAGGCATTCTCTATGGACCCCTCTCTGTATCCGCAGCTCTTCATTCTAGCATCTTTTGGGTCCCTCCTCACATAAGAGCCCTGGGTACTGAGTCCCCTGTCCACCCCAAGTCCAACTCCCCTGTCGCTATAATCAGGAGAAGGAATGCTACACCTGTCTTTTATGTCAATGTTGGTAACGGGCTCACTATCCAACACAGAACACAAACGTGTACCCGGACCAGGCTCAGCAATGTAACTGGGTGAAGAAGATGAAGGGACAAAACTTGAAACCATACTTTCGCCAACATCCATTTTGACATTTACCCACTCAGTCTGTGTGTCCATGGTCTGTGTGGACCTGCTCTTTGGGGACCTGGTCTGTGTGGCCCTGGTCTCTGTGGCCCTGGTCTGTGTGTCCATGGTCTGTGTGGACCTGCTCTTTGGGGAGCTGGTCTGTGTGGCCCTGGTCTCTGTGGCCCTGGTCTGTCTGGCCCTGGTCTGTGTGGCGAAATGTGGTGGATGGATGAAAATAGTAGGCACAGCGGTGGTCTTCAGCCTCTTGTTAACCTGAAGGTAAATACAGAAAACACACATTCAGATGAAAGTTACCCCATGCTAGGTTTTGTATTTGAGCAAACGTCACCATGAAGTACAGTCCATTTAGAAAATGGACTGTGTTATAGGTGCATAACGTGTGTCTGTGTACATTTCTGTCTGACAAGAACTGGTCATCCTCAAAGTGCGTACTGCACAGATGTGACAATGCAGAGGGGGTCCATTTCTTTCTCCCCATGTTCTTCAGCCATTGTTTCAACCGGTCTGGATCACATAAAGGAAATCTGTTGGACAAAAAAGGGAAAGTGTGTATACTGTTGAGCATTCACACTCTCCATTTCAGAATCCTGTCTATATAAACATCTGCAATGGAAATAAGAATGGTTTATGTTTATAATTTAAGAAGGGACAATGCCCACTAGCAACCATGACCCCTTGGGTCCATCATGTAAATGTCACACATATAGCCCTTACATGCTACTTTTCTTCTAGAGTCCCTTGCAAGTTAATGACTCATAAAAAAAAACTTTTATTAATACATACAGTATATATGCACAGACAAATTGTAAAACTATGCAAAAATTAGCAGGCAACAAGAGGAGATAAAGAGTAATTTGCAACCATCACTCCAACTAAGCAAACCATGCCGACAAAGGTGTGTGTGGACCATAGGGTGTTAATATGAATCATTATTCATATTAACACCCTATGGTGTTGACCATAGAGTGTTGACTCAGCAGGGATAACATCAAATGAGAAAAGGTGGGCCAAATCGTAATTTAAAATAGTTTTAAAACAGTACTGACCTAAAAAACATAACAGTCGAGTCCTTCCTTTGTGTATTATGACAACGGAACGCTGAACAGGCCATTCTGAGGCGACTTGAAATCTTTAAATTAACTTTTATCAACTGAAAACACGCGTCAATGGACGTAATGCCTATGGAACGGAGGCGACGAAAACATGGAATAAAAAAAGTTCACGGATATTTAAATGTACACAGTGCCGTGGATAGGCCTATTTCTGGTTGCCGTAGACTGTATAGTTTTCAATACACTTAAAAACATTCAACATATAAAATCTACTATTAACGCTTCACGGGAAAATCCAGACTTAAAACACCGCTTTTATTCTCTTTAAACAAGCAGCTTTGCTAGAACGCGTTTTGATGACGTCAAATTAGCCTCGGTCTCGCGTCTGCTCGTGCACGCGGTAGTAAACATGGCGACCGGCTAACGAACCCCTTTCGTGTATGAAGCCTTTTTATTTCTCTCCCGGAGCGTTCACAATACATCTTACTTAATTTTTTTGTTACGCAGAGGTGCGTTCGTAGAGCGTTACGCTCTTCGGGTTTTACTTGGATAAAAGGTAAAATCAAGTTTTGTCTTCTTTGCTGCTCTCCAAGCTAACGCGGCCCTAGCTACAAGTCCAAGCTAACAGTTAGCTAGCTAACAGTTACGCTAGCTAACGTAGCTAAACGTTGCCTGCCAAATGCTGCATAATACGCTAAGATTTAGATATCCATCAAAAGGAATTTTACTGGCTTTATAAAGATGGCTAGTCACTTTAAAACATTGCGTTTGAATACTTTGCAGTGTTTTTATTGTTATTTTGTTCAAAATTCAAATCTCATCAGCATAAAACATTTCTCACAGAGATGCAGATTTAAAACTGAGCAGAATTACAGTGCAACATAAAAAACCATAACATAAAAAGAATAAATAACTAAAATAATAATTGAAATCAAGAGTTAAACAAAAGGCCTGACAAAGTCCTAATGATGAAAAGCATTTTCTGATCAACTACATTTTAAAGAATCTAAAAGAGGTAATTATTTTGGGAAAGAATTTGCATTTGTGTATTAAATATTGGTTCAGTATCAAATTATCAAACAAAAAGTGCAATCAATATCTAAATACATTATCACCTGTTTTGTCCTTAATACCTAAACCTAAATGTATTATTACTTTAAATCAGGCCTGGCATACCCAGATTGTGAATCAAAGTCACGTTGCAGTGTTTCTCATCTCACTTTTTCATTTGTGTCACCGTTGAGGGCTGGAGGGTGGGATTTACATGTGATCTGGAGAAAACTTCTTTCAGCAGACCCAGATGGTTAATGTCATTTCACCTGTCATCATTGTTGGGATTGTTATACTTGGCAGGGTGAAGGAGACGCACCGGCACAATGGGGCGACGTTCAACCTCCTCCACCAAGAGTGGGAAGTTCATGAACCCCACGGACCAGGCCAGTAAGTACCGACCGATCATCAAGAGCTGGCTCCTCTAGGACGGGTGTTGTGCCAAAAAGTGTTTGTCTGTCAAAATGCTGGAGCGCCCTGTGCCCTAGATTATAACCAATCCAATCCTTTTTTCCACTTGCCCAAAATTTATTGCAGCTTCTGCATGCAAATGTTTATACCTTAACATTACTTGATTTCATTCACGAGGCTTATATCTGATTAATTTTAGCCCACCCGGCACTTTTTACTTGCTGAAATGCCTTTTTTTAAATGGGTAATACAACCTATAAAATGCACTTTTGCCTAAAAGTGCTTACAGATCCTACATTGTGTTTGAAAGGTTCTTTCTGCCTCAAAATGACTTGGTATAATTCATCTTTATTATATCTGACAGAATATAGCCCACCCAGAACTTTTTTTTCTGTGAAGTACCTTTTTAAAGGGCTAATACATCCAGCAACAGAGTTTTCCAAGTGAGCTGCTGCGGACATTTATACACTGGGCGATGCAGCATTAATAGGCTGCGCACTCTTCCACGTGCAGCAGTCATTTTTTGGGCGGATGAACATTTTTTGGGCCTGACACCTTCGTACTTGATAGTACCTGAAGAATAGTCTTTTGCTGTCAGATGTCAGAATGATAACTAGTGTGTACTTGTTTTCTACCTTCCTCACAGGAAAGGAGGCCAGGAAAAGAGAGTTGAAAAAGGTACTTGTGGTCATGGAACACAATCACTTTTGAAGTACTCTTTCATCTTAAGTACAACAGAAATGGTATTGTGTTGCTAACATGTTGATTGGTTTGTTAACACTCCTGATAGAACAAGAAGCAGAGAATGATGGTGAGAGCAGCGGTGCTCAAGATGAAGGATCCCAGGCAGATCATCAAGGACATGGAGAAGCTGGATGAGATGGGTGAGAGCTGAAGTTGAATGTTGCTGTTGAAATTGCTTTTGTGCTCTTAAAATTACCGTACACATGTTAAACATCCCTAGTTATTTTACTGTAAAATTAAAGTTACTAAGATGTAGGTATTAACTATTCAAACTGAGGTTGCACATTATATCATCTTTGAGTACACTTTAATATCTGTTTATTTTTAGCAAGTAATAACAATGTAATCACATGTTTGCCTTATTTCGTGCAGCTCTAATTTCAACACTCAATCTTATTTTATAGCTTTTGCTTAACATAAATAAATAAGCATTTCTGTAACATCTTCAACAGAGTTTAACCCAGTTCAGCAGCCCTTGCTGAACGAGAAAGTGTTAAGGGACAAGAGAAAGAAGCTACGCGAGACATTCGAGCGCATTGTCCGTCTGTACGAGAGAGAGAATCCCGACACATACAAGGAGCTACGCAAACTGGAATTGGACTATGAGACCAAACGAGGACAGCTGGCTCTATATTTTGATTCAGTCAAGGTGTGTTTATGTGTGTCTTTGTTTGGATTCATAGGTATGCTTTTCTTTTACTCATTTCTTAAGCACTTTGGATACCTGCTGGTTATTGTAAAG
>NC_045747.1:1488045-1494406 GCF_008692095.1 Etheostoma spectabile | reverse complement strand
TATATAAATACATTTTGATTGATTGATTTGATTTTTATTTGCTGTATAACAAGGCAGAGATTAGTTTCTAAACGTATGTTTGAATGAGGGGCTGTAGCATACTACAGTGCACACTTTGATAAAAGTGTGTTTACCTCTGGTTGGACTCAATGCAGCAATATGGAAATGATTTTGGTTGCAGACATAAAGCCCCGTAGTGGTGAATTTAGATTTTGATCACTCTCGACCAATTGAGGTTGAATTGTTGGCATTATGCAGTATGCACTAAAAAGTCGTAGTTTTTTAAATGCCTTTGCATTTTAGTCCAATATTAGCCTCTATATGTCATTTATTTATTGATAATATGTTCATGTTGTGGCATAAAGGTTTCTCTGTTTTTGTTAATTTTGGCCAAGTTTGGATTGATACCAATCCTGAGTATCTGACTGGCACACCCCTATCCAAAAGCACAACCAGTTTTATTAATGTTGCTCTGAGTGAGCATTGTTATCAGATTGTTTTATTTTTATAACTGTTTGGATTCACAAGGTGTAAAGTAAAAGTTTTGTGATTAATATATTTTTTTAGGTGTTGAAAATTAGCACCAGATCGAAAAATGTATGAACGACGCCCAGCTCTATTTGTAGTTACTCTCTATTTACTATCATGTGTTTTATGTCCTCTTTTTCAGAATGCAGAGTCTGTGGAGGTCGACAGTATCCCTTTACCAGATATGCCTCACGCCCCCTCCAACATCCACATCCAGGACATCCCCCTCCCAGGAGCTCAGCCTCCCTCCATCCTGAAGAAGAACACAACTTTTGGGTAGGCATGGACCAGTGTCGCTTAGAGATTGTTGTGGATAAACTAAGGACATGATGTAACTGAGTAGAATTGTGCCACTGAGGTCTTTTTTTTTGAGAGAATTCTGTTTTTATGCATCTCTCAGTAAGGGACCTCTTTTGGCACCTTCTGGACCAGTTTTACCGACAGTGCCAGCTGTGCCACGTTTACCTCCAGGGAAGAAGCCCCCTGGCCCCCCACCTGGGCCCCCCCCTCCACAGGTCCTGGCACTGTACGGCATTCCTGCTCGTCGAGCTTACAGCATGGACACAGGTAACGCACAAACCTTTAATAACTAAATTTTTGAATGCTTCATTTCCTTTTACTAATAATAAGACTTAGCTTTTATAATTGTGATGCAAGTGGTTGCTCTTACTCTTTTTCTTCCAACCTGAACAGAGCCTTCCGTTCCTGGCTTAGAAAAGGAGTCTGCGATGAAGTTGGGAAGAGATCGAGATAGCGGCAGTGACAGCGACAGAGATCGGGATGATCTGGACGATGACGAAAGCGACTCTGAGGAGGACAGCGAAGAAGAAAGAGATGAAGGGGGAGACGGGGACCAGAGAATGAGTGTGGACAGGCAGGATGATGAGAGGGAAAGGGAGGAGGAGAGAGACCGAAATGAAAGAAATGCTGGTGAGTGTTTCAGAGGTGTGCTTCAACATATTTTTGTTATACACTTTCAGATTAAAAGGGTTCATTTAATAGTCTTTATGTACTGGTTTCTGTTCTCCTGTATTGTATTGACTATGTTATAGTTTTAGGTCGAATTAAGTGAAATTGCACTAACAATTTCCCAAACAATCAGTTGGAATCAGGGATATCACAGAGAATGGTTTAGTTATCTTGCAAAAGCACTAAAGATTATACATCTTCTGGGAGGAAACAGAGTGATTTTTTTTTTTTTTAGATGTGTTTACAACTATCCATGAAAAATCATACAGTTTAGAATTTGTGTTCTACCACTGATATATTATTTTGATGAATGTTTTGATGTCCCACTACTTCAGGTCGCAGTGTACGTTTTGCAGACATGCCTCCTGAGGCACCCCGCGACGGAAAGAGGAAGAAAAAGAGGGTGGTGAAGAAGACCAAGGCCATTACCCCTCTGCAGGCCATGATGTTAAGGATGGCAGGTACTGTAGTTTACCACTGTCTTTGCTTCATACCTGCTAAGCTAGTGCATCCTAATTTCTATTTCTAATGACATGCTACGGTACTTCTTTTTTTTGTCTTCAGGTCAATCCATTCCTGAAGACGAGGGAGAAGAAGAGGTAGAGGAGGAATACACAGATGAATCAGACAGCTCAGACATCGAGGACAGGGGACCACCAGGGGAAAACCAGCCCCACCTGATGGCTAATCAGCGTCTACCCCCTCCTGCTGGGCCAGGGGGACAGCAAGGGCCTCCACACTTGCAAGGTCCACCGATGACTGGGCCCCCACCACTGGGTCCTCCCCCTGCGCCTCCCATGAGACCTCCTGGCCCACCCTCTGGCCCGCCTCCTGGCCCACCACCGGGTTAGTTTACAACATTAATTAGCTGGAATAGTTTGCTCTGAACAAATCCCTGGACCTGTTGTTTTAAATATATGCTGGTTGCACTCATTATCCATGCGTACACAATGCATCATTTAGAGGATATATTCTGTCATCTGCAGGTGCTCCTCCGTTCCTGAGGCCTCCTGGTATGCCTGGAGGCATGAGGGGTCCAATGCCTCGTCTTCTGCCTCCTGGACCTCCGCCAGGTCGGCCCCCAGGCCCCCCACCAGGCCCCCCTCCTGGCCTACCGCCAGGCCCCCCACCACGAGGACCCCCTCCCAGACTTCCACCCCCGGCACCACCAGGTGTGTCTGTCTGTCTGTCTGAACAGGGATGTCAACTATTAACTGCCAAAAACATGTTTTACCGTCTACGCATGTCGGTCTACAGGTTAATTTGGATATAAAGTCACCCTCTGCTAACGGCTTGTAGCATGTTTGTATAATTATTTAAAATGACATTGATGCTCAGCTGCAGTGAAACTCCATCTTAGGGAGTAAAAACAGACTTGGCGTGGACCTCACTGCAATAGCGCATGCATCGTGGTGGCCGAAAAAACAGCCAAAACATTGGCGAATATACTGTTTATCACAATACATCCATGGTTTTTCATGGATGACTTTCTTATAGATCCATGGGGATAGCTGGCTAGTCACTTAGCTAGCTTGTTTATTTCCACCATGTTTTAATGCTACATTGGTTACAGAAAATGAGCCGAACAGCAGACTGGTGAACAGTGGCAGTGCTGGCTCCAGAGACGGATAAGCTAGCTAGCTAACTAGCCAGCTCTGAGTAGCTACCTTTGCTCTCCTACCAGCAACGTAGTCTGTCAGCGGCGGGGGGGGACCATAGGGTTAGCTAGGTAGGGACAGGTTTGGGCAACATGTTTACATTTTTTCAACCGGCCCAACAACCAGCAGCGGCTATGATCGTTACCGTTTAAATCTAAAGCTAAACCAAAATGGTCTTGACTTCTATACAGCATTAAATATATGTTGGGATACTTTGTTTATAACAAATCTATGGAGTGGTGAAGTAGGATTGTTTCATACATTTTTCTTAAAAATGCATCTTGTCTCTTTACAGGTATCCCCCCTCCTCCCCCAAGAGCAGGAGGGCCCCCACGTCCACTAGCCCCACCACTTTCCCTCTTTCCTCCACCTCTCAACTCCAACGTGCTCAGTGCTCCTCCCAACATTGTCCAGCGACAAAAAGGCTCAGGATCCAACCAGGATGGTCCACAGAGCAACATGCCGCCCCCTGCCATGCCCATGTCCATGCGACAGGGTGTCATGCAGATGCCTCCTCCGCCAGGGACAGCTGCCGCCTCCATGGGTGGCAACCCTCCCAGCCACCACCACGCAGCCACCATCGAAAAGCGACCCAACATCACCTCTATCGCTGCAGCTGGAGGTGGCCTGGCAGCAGGCGCTGGCTCTGGTGGGGCCACTATCTCTGCCAAGCCTCAGATTATCAATCCAAAGACGGAGGTCACCCGCTTTGTGCCCACAGCACTGAGGGTGCGAAGGGACAAAGGAGGAGCAATGCCCGGGGCAGCACCTGGGCCGATGGAGAAGGGACGGGGTGGTGTTGGAGGAAGGAGGGGAGATGAAGGCATGGGAGGTGGACAGGTGCAGAAACAACAGTCAGCAGCTTCCTCGATGGGTTTGGTCCACCAAACGCAGATGGGTGCTGTGTCTCAGCCCAACATGAAGACTAAGGACCAGATGTATGAAGCCTTTATGAGGGAGATGGAAGGGCTCCTCTGAGACTCAAGAGGGTATTCGGGGGAGATGTTCAGTGGGCCGCTCTAAACAAAAGGAGTGTATTTGTTTTCTGTGCAGAGTTATATAGGTAGCTGTGTTCAAGACAGTCAACTAGATCAGTTTCTTTTTAGTAAGAAAAGCCTGTTGCACTCAGCACTGGTCTCACCACTTTCATTTTGTATTTGATCTGGATCTTATGTGTTGTCAAAGAGAATGTGAATTTGATGTACGTAAAGATTGGTTGCTATGAACTCACTAAAAAAAGGTTATAACTTCTTTTTTTTTCAGAGACAACCCACATATTTTTTTGTCCCCCGTATGTTATTTTTTCCCTGTAACTGCGTTTTTTTCTCCAGCCAACTATTCGTGATTTGCCATGACCAATAAAAAAAAAAGCATTTTGTATGATTACTGTTTCGTGATCTCCATCTCCTAAACATGTTGGACATCAAAATAAATGTATGGAAAGTCAACCAATGACAATACACATGTCTGAAACTGTTTCACCTGCAGCTAAATAAATACTTTTTACCTCATGTTTGTGTGTGTGATGTAAGACAAGAGACAATTTAAACAACACATGGACAAAATAATCATATCCATAATGTAGCAATTTGTGTCGGGAGGCTTTTTGCCTGGAAAAATATTTTCTAAATTCCACCAGTCTGCAATTTATATTTCAATTTTCTCCTCAAAACCAATATATCATATTTAATTAATATTTAATTTTTGTGTCATATTTTTTGAAGTCAATGTTTTAAGTGTAACGGGCAGCTGTTTCTAACCTTTTCTGTAAGATGTACCCCTGCACCTTTATCAGATGAACTCAAGTATCTTGATTAACAAATCCAAATGTATTCATGTGAATTTATCATTAACTGGATATGAATCAACACTATCCACATGTTTCATACATTTATGTTTTTTAATATAATATTACCGTATTGTAAACACTTTAAGTTAACTAATTCAATGGCATATGTTTTTCTTTTAGTTCTTAGGCGAACGTCAATACTCTTTGCTGTGCATAAACCACAATTCCCGCCAACCATTGCGGCGTATGCTCGAACTCGTTACCGCATCTGCGCATTGCGGAGCTCAGCTGAAGACACGTTGGGGCGAAAACATGGCGGACGACGTTGTGGACAGCGTGAAGCCAAACACAGACGAAACACTCGAAGGTTCGAGTAGCGATAGTGATAACGGTCCATTAAATAGCGGCGAAAACGAGGAGGCAGTGAAGACCTTTAAGGATTTGGTAGGTGAACCTAACAGAGCGAAGACGAGACGTCATTTTAGCAACATAAACAAGCAGCAGCATAGCAGTTTAAGCTAGCTAACCTAACGCTACGCTAGATTCATCTGTATTTTTAAAATATGATATACGCTGACGACGGTGTAACTTGGTAGCAAAACATTATCAGCAACTTACAAAAGTGTCTGTGCCCGGTGTCTTTGTCGTTTCCAGGGTGTTACCGAGGTTCTCTGTGAGGCTTGTGATCAGCTGGGATGGAAGAGCCCAACAAAGATTCAGATAGAAGCTGTTCCAGTAGCCCTGCAAGGTGAGTGACCCCCGACTCTGCGTCTTCTGTGTGTGGTGGAAGAAGCATTCAGATCTTTCATAATAACATAACGATCCTAAGACATGTGGGGAAAAGTACAGCAAAGCACTCTGAAAAGTTATGAAGTAGAATTAGACAGAAAAAAGCAATGGAAATTCTCAAGTAAAGTGCAGTAAGTTGTAGTATAGTAATTCTGTGTACTGGGTTCAATTCCCACTGGGATTCGTCAACCAGTGTGTCCCTGAGCAAGGCACTTAACCCCTAGTTAATCCAGAGGCGTGTGACCTCTGACATATGTAGCAATTGTAAGTGGCTTTGGATAAAATGGTCAGCTAAATGACATTTAAAGTAAAGTACAAATTCCAAGATTCTCGATACCCTATTCGTTTGCATGCTGAAACACAAACAAAAAAAAATCCCGTGAACTTTATCATAAAGCATTTCAATTTTCCAATGCAATTTTTTATTTATCGTACCAAATCATAACCAGTTACATGGAGACACTTTACAGAAAGAGTAGGTCTAGACCACATTCTATAATTTATAAAATATAAAGTCCCAACTGTTCTAGTAATTCCCCCAAAAGCAAGCAGAGTGCAAAAGTGGCGAGGAAAACTCCCTTTTAGGAAGAAACCTCGGGCAGACCCAGGTTCTTGGTAGGCGGTGTCT
>NC_045747.1:1484401-1488035 GCF_008692095.1 Etheostoma spectabile | reverse complement strand
CCGGTTGGGGGTGTGATGAACAGTGGAAATAACAGTTACAATAAAGATAATGGAACAGTGACTAAAAATGGTAGTAGTAGTTTATGTCATAGCAGGTTGCTGCAGGGCGTTACAGTATGTAGTGTAGCACAACAGGGCATGGCCTGCTGGACGTAGCAGGACACATCAGGGCATGGCTGGACGTAGCAGGACACATCAGGGCATGGCTGGACACAGCAGGGCATGGCAGGACACAGCAGGGCATGGCTGGACGTAGCAGGACACATCAGGGCTGCTGGACATAGCAGGACACATCAGGGCATGGCTGGACGTAGCAGGACACAGCAGGGCATGGCTGGACGTAGCAGGACACAGCAGGGCATGGCTGGACGTAGCAAGACACAGCAGGGCATGGCCGGACGTAGCAGGACACAGCAGGGCATGGCCGGACGTAGCAGGACACAGCAGGGCATGGTTGGACGTAGCAGGACACAACAGAGCAGGGCCGGATGTAGCAGGGTGAAGTGCAACAGGACCACGACAACAGCTGCAACAAAGATCTTGGTGCCATCCTAATCCAAGGAAATATACTGGGCAGAAAAAACCCCACATAAGGACTGTGTGGAGTAGCAACAGGCATAAAGGACTGCTTCATGATGGTTTTTTTCAGGATAAGGGCCCAGATCAGAAACAGTCACTTAACGTCCTGTTGTGTTCTTTAACCGCCCAAAGTATCACAAGTAGACTTTATAATTCACAATTATTGCACCCTGTCAGGTTTCAGAAGAATTGCGAGTGTGGCCACGTTTTCAGTATTTTGGCATATACATAGCATCGAAGCATGGATTCTTGTGACATCATTTCAATTTTATTGATAGCGTCAAATCACAACAGTAGTTTTCTCTGGACACTTGGAGTAGGTCTAGACCACACTCGGTGGTGAGGAAGAACTTCCTTTTTAGAGGCCGAAACCTCTGACAGACCCTGACTCGTCTGCTGCTGCCGGTCTGGACACAGAGACACTGATACATATGTACATATATGGAGAATATGATTCATGATATTCAAATCCCAACTCAACACACATACTTTCTGTAATGTCCGTCTGTCCCCTCTTCTTGGTCTGCAGGGAGGGATGTGATTGGCCTGGCAGAGACGGGTTCAGGGAAGACGGGCGCCTTTGCTCTGCCCATCCTGCAGTCGCTGCTGGCCTCGCCCCAGAGGCTCCACACCCTCGTCCTCACCCCCACCAGGGAGCTGGCCTTCCAGATCTCGGAGCAGTTTGAGGCCCTGGGCTCCAGCATTGGCATTAAGTGTGGTAAGTGTTAGAGCCCGACTGATAAAAGGATTTTTACGGCTTTGGATTTTTTTATTTTATCGATAAGAATATTTGGTTATTTAGAAATCTGACATGCTGATATATGTATTTAAAAAAAAAAAAAAAATCCAGAAATGTGTTACAAAGCATAAACAGCATTCCCTGACGTTAGTTATTTGGAGTTCTCACAAAATAATATGATAATAATTTGTTTTATCGTCACAACAGAACAGAGGAACATAAAAAAAATATATTAAAGGTCTGATAAATAAAATGTATAGAAATGCAAAATAAAGAATTGAAACTTTAAGTCCTTTTGAACAAAAACACATTAACAAAAAAATCAGTGTTGCCAACAGGGCGTTGTAGAGCGCCCTCTGGTGGACAGACTATGCAACACCAACACTCATAACATGGTTGACAGTCCGTTTTTATTTTAAAGTATTTATTTTTCACAGTCATTTATTTGTCATTTTACATCTTTTTTTTTGTGCCTAATATCAGCCCACCAATATATCGGTCGGGCTCTAATAAGTGTCAAGTAAAAGTTTACTGGTTTGCAGTGATGCAGATTGTTTTTTGTGTTGTATTGTTCTGTTCCTTAAACTTCTCTCATCTCTTCTGCAGCTGTCATAGTTGGAGGAATCGACATGATGTCCCAGTCCTTGGTGTTGGCTAAAAAACCACACATTGTTATTGGTAAGACCATAAGTAAAACTATGATCAGTATTTAATTTATTTTTTTACACCGGTATCTTAAACTGTGGCACATTAACAGTCAATTCAAGGCCTTCTGCATGTGTATGTACATTTGCTAGTGATTTCCTTTGCATCACTGTGCTGAAGTGAATGACATGTGTTTCCAGCCACCCCTGGTCGGCTGATAGACCACATGGAGAACACAAAGGGCTTCTCCCTACGAGCCCTGAAGTTCCTGGTCATGGACGAAGCAGACCGAATCCTCAACATGGACTTTGAGACGGAGGTGGGTAGGCAGAAACTCTGAAATAAGTGACTGACTGAGTCAGCTTCTGTTTTGCTTCTCTTTGTGATGTACTTGTAATGTATTTAATATTAAAACACAAGATTGGAAATATTCCTTCATTTCAAGGTATAACAAGGTAGGTGAGTGAATCTCACATGTAATGTGATAAAGTAGATGATCAGCCTATATGTGTTTTGCCTAATTATTTTATGTATGTCTTATTAGATGATGTGTGTATGAATACAAAAACATTTTTTTTCCTTTTGGCCATTTTTGTATTTTTTTTCCTGCACTCTTGCCTAAACTCTTAAGTTCTTGTCCATTATCCCATCCTCTTTCACTCACTGTTTTCATGTACTGTCTGGAGACAGTAACCTTTTTTATTTATTATAATCGATTCTTAACTTATCAGAGTCTAGCATTGAATCCTTCTAGAGAGAAATGCGATTCATCTAAGAATTGCTTATTTTCCCCACCTTTATAATATGTGGGAATTTCGTATACACAAAACAATGTATAAACTATTGCGACCCATTTAGTGCGTGGTGGTGTCTGTATCTACAGAGACTCAGCCCTCTGCCTGGATTCTTTTTTCTAATTATTTTTAAATGCGGAACGTTTTTGGGCATCATTAAAGAGCCTCTGGGAGGACATTGGACATTACTTTTAACTTGGAACTCTGCAACAAAAATAACGAAAATCTGACAGTATGAGTTTTCTTTCTTTTGCCAGGTGGATAAAATCTTGAAGGTGATTCCCAGAGAGAGGCGCACCTTCTTGTTCTCGGCCACCATGACCAAAAAGGTAGAGACTGGCGCATCGACACGGTGAAGGCTTTTGATCAGGTGTAATTGTTGCAGGATGTGACCTGTAGTCTTTATAGTCTCACTTTGTTTGGTGTCACTGGTTGCTCCCGCTGCAGCTGTACCAGGAACATTAAGCCGACACCAGAGCATTCCACCACTTGTAGAGTCGACGTGCTTTTTCCTTTCGCTGACAGTCTTTTTGTTTTGGTGACAGGTCCAGAAACTACAGAGAGCTGCTCTGAAAGATCCTGTCATGTGCGCGGTGTCCACCAAATACTCAACAGTAGACAAACTACAGCAGTACTACGTCTTCATACCATCCAAGTACAAGGTAGGGCACATTCTCTTTTCATGATTTTTAATGTCTGAAACCAGATGCGTGTTCTCTGCTGACCACTAGAGCCCGACCGATAAAGGAGTTTTAAGGTCGACACCAATACGAATATTTGATATAATTCCAATATGCCGATATATCGGCCGATATACTGTATATTTAAAAATAAAATCCAGAAACACGTTACATAACAGATTTCCCTAACATTAGTT
>NC_045747.1:1483837-1484391 GCF_008692095.1 Etheostoma spectabile | reverse complement strand
GTTATTTATGAGTTCTCACTAAAATGTTTTATTGTCACAACAGAACAGAGGAAGATCAAAAAAAGGTCTGATAAATAAAATGAATAAAAATATAAACTTAAGATATGAAACTTTAAGTCCTTTTAAAAAAAACACAATATGGTTGATGTCCGTTTTTTTTTTTTACATTAATTTATCAGAATCATTTATTTGTCACTATAAATGACTCTGATGAATGAATGTTTAAAAAAAAAAAAAACGGCCCTTATGAATGCCGATCCCGATATATCGGCCCTCCTGTGAGGGCCCCTCTAGTGAACTTCTCACCCCACACACACCACCTCACGTAACCTCCGCTCCTCCATCTCCACCTACTGCCTGCACCAACCAAGAACTAAACTCTCTACTATGGGAGACAGGGCCTTCCAGGCAGTCCCCCCACGGCTCTGGAAGGCCCTCCCAGAAACCCCAAGGGCCCCTCAAACTGTGGAGATTTTTAAGAAGGGCCTAAAGACATTCCTATTCCAAAAGGCCTTTTAACAGTCCTTGTTTTAATTTTAGTTTTATGGTGTTTT
>NC_045747.1:1466286-1483827 GCF_008692095.1 Etheostoma spectabile | reverse complement strand
CTTGTTGATTTTGTTATATTCTGGAAGCTGTTTTTAACTCCTTGCTACCGTAGCACTTTGAGATTTCATTTGAAATGTAAAGGGCATTATACATAAAATGTATTATTATTATTCCTGTATATCCGTCGGGCTCTACTAACCACAATCAGTTCGTAGTGGCATGTTATTGTAGTTTCTCACACCGTTGTGTGTGTGTCTGTGTGTGCGCGTCTGTGTTCCGTGACAGGACTGTTACCTGGTGTCCATCCTCAACGAGCTGGCCGGCAACTCGTTTATTATTTTCTGCAGCACGTGTAACAACGCCCAGCGGGTGGCGCTGTTGCTAAGGAACCTTGGCATCACTGCTATCCCTCTTCATGGCCAGATGAGTCAGGTAAAGAAAGACAGACAGACGTACTTTGTTAAATGTGTTTAATTTGTCCACTGAGCTCTTGAGGCGAGGCATTAGCATTGATGATAGTGTTATACACTGAACCGTAGCTAAGTTTCCATCCACTTGTCAATCAAATTATCTGAAGTTTGGTAAAAAAATAAAAAATTTGAACGCGAACAAAGCTGGTGAGAGTGTACTTCCATCCAACGGCTTTAAAGCCAATAAAAACCTGTGCACAATGACGTCACATGCTGTTTTTTGATCAAATTGGTATATGGAGTTGATTTGAGACATTTTAAGGTGTTTCCATTTATTTTCGCACCGAATCGCACAATGTTCAACAAACATTTACAAAGTTTTTCTAGACAAAATGGATTGCGCCGTCTACCAACACATGATCAATATTACACAAGTTGTAATAGTGCTTATTACTTAGAGACTTCAGATACAGTATTAGGGGACCACTAAGGTCTATATAAGAGACTTCAGATACAGTATTAGGGGACCACTAAGGTCTATGTAAAAGAGACTTCAGATACAGTATTGGGGACACCTAAGGTCTATATAAAAGAGTTCAGATACAGTATTAGGGGACACTAAGGTCTATATAAGAGACTTCGATACAGTATTAGGGACCACTAAGGTCATATAAAAGAGTTCAGATACAGTATTAGGGACCACTAAGGTCTATATAAAGAGACTTCAGATACAGTATTAGGGACCACTAAGGTCATATAAGAGACTTCAGATACAGTATTAGGGGACCACTAAGGTCTATATAAAGAGACTTCAGATACAGTATTAGGGGACCACAGGTCATATAAGAGACTTCAGATACAGTAGTATTAGGGGACCACTAAGGTCTATATAAAAGAGACTTCAGATACAGTATTAGGGGACCTCTAAGCTCTAAATAAGAGACTTCAGATACAGTATTAGAGGACCACTAAGGTCTATATAAAAGCATCCGAAGACCACCATGTTATGGGACCTTTAATGTAAATAAATAAGCTTTTGAGGAAGCATTTCCATCAGTGCCTAACCCTTCTCTGCAGCGTTTTGCTGTGTACTTTATGCCTTTTTCACTCACTGGACGTTCCGCTGTGTGTTCATCAGAACAAGCGTCTCGGATCGCTGAACAAGTTCAAGTCCAAGTCTCGATCGGTGCTGCTGGCGACCGACGTGGCGTCCAGAGGACTGGACATTCCTCACGTCGACTGCGTCATCAACTACGACATCCCCACTCACTCCAAGGTACCTCGGTGCCCATGTTCGGTATCGCTGCCACGTTCCATGATTTCAGTTGTTTGATTTGGTTTTAATGGATCTTTGGATGTGTCTGCCCCCGTAGGACTACATCCACAGAGTCGGACGGACAGCCAGAGCAGGGCGCTCTGGGAAATCCATCACTTTTGTCACTCAGTAAGAACCGCCAGTTTCTCACCCGTGGACACACTTTCTTTTTAACGTCTTGAAATTTGATGAGATTTTTTTATTTTAACTTTTCTGACTCATTCACTGTTAAACCTTTTTTTCAATAATCTATATACACGTTTATATGTAACACAGACGTGAGCTTGTCTTTCGCCCTTTTTCCTAATGTTCGGGTAAATTATAAGTATTTTAAAAAAGTAAATCAGTTGAATGCATAAAGCTGTTCTATTCTGTCATCTTAGATATGATGTGGAGCTCTTCCAGCGAATCGAAAGCCTGATCGGGAAGAAACTTCCCGCCTACCCAACCCAGGAAGAGGAAGTGATGATGTTGGTGGAGAGGGTGAGCGAGGCCCAGAGATTTGCCAGGCTGGTAAGTCATCACACTACCTCAAAAACATGGAAAACCCGGTTGTTGTCTGTAGTTTTAGTAGTAGACTCAGAAAATGGCCCCAACTATGTTCACCAGCATAAAAGATACAATAGATGGGTGTCTAGGGGTATAGAATATTGTAACAATATCCATGTCTGGATAATTAATAGTTTAGCATTTAACAACATCCAGTTTACTTTAAACTTCAATGTGACCACATTTGGGACATGGCTGGCAGTGTTGACGGGGTACTGGACTTCATCTCATACTGCTGTGGGGGGACGTCTGGGGGGGGGGGAAAGGGATGGGAGCTACTACTTTTAAAGAAAGATGAATGTCATATCTGCATTGTTTATTGAAGAAGTCTGCCCCCAAAAAATTAAGACAAGTCTTTATTTTCTCAGGAAATGAAGGAGCAAGGTGAGAAAAGGAAAAGGCCCAGAGGGGGAAACGGAGACGAGGATGACACGGAACAAGCAAGCGGAGTGAGGAAGAAAGTGAGAGGAGGAGCAGGAGGAGCAGGAAGAGGAGGAGGAGGCGGGGGAGGAGGAGGAAGAGGAGGAGGAGGGATGAAGAAGAGGGGTGCAGCAGCCTGGAGGGGAGGACGCTGAAGCCTCCTACATTAACAGACTGTACATTACCATAACACATGCGTTTTCCTGCCCCTCTATAAGATTTTTCTATTTGTAATAAAATGGCGCTGTAACAACCACAGCTCGTGTTTTTGGTAGCGTGATGTGTGATTGGCCTCTAGTTATGGAACACGCTTGCAGACACGCTCAGTCCGTCTTGGCAGATTTTGCACCAGAACTAGCTCCTGTATATCATAATCGGCTCGTCACATGGTCAATAAGAGAGTTGACATTGGACAACATCAACATACATATTACCCAGAAATCATCATTGCACATCTGTGTAAAACAAAAAATACCAAAGAAAAGAAGAGTTCAAAATTATTACCTTTTAGTGAAACCTGCCATTTGGATGTCATCTAAAACGGGTCATTTGTGTCGATCCTATTAATTTATTAAGTGCCCTGAACTAATGTTCCCCCCCACCCCCCCTGTCATTTTCAGAAATAGCCATATTAATTCTAGGGTGAGTTTTTCCAACAATATACATATGCTAGATCAACTGTAAATCCACTTTTTAAACCTGAAAAAAACCTTCCCCAAGCATCTTTGTCACATTTTTCATCCCTAATGGGTTTTCGCCCATGTGTATAGCAAATGGCACTTTATTTTTTTTTTTAATTTACCACAAGTTCTTTGAAGGTGAGGTGTATTTCCGATGTGGCAGTCTGAATCCAACCCCAAGTCATTCACTCTGCCCAACACATTGTTGGAGGGCCGCTCTGTCTATGGGCCCCCACCCCACGGGCCCCAGTGCAACCACACTCTATATTTACACCCTAGGTGGGTTGTGTCAAACACAAAATGCTGCTGTTACGTCTTTCAGACACAAGAGGGGGATGTTTCAGTTTCCAGCAGGAGAAGGGGACTTATGGCTTAATGTATCCCCTTTGAATAACATAAAGCCACTGTCTTTAAACTTTATAAAAAAATAAAAAAAAAATTCCTTAAAGGATTTTTTTTCTGTTTAGCATGAAGACCTTTGAGATAGACGGTATACCACGATATTCTGCAGTGATAATGGAACATATTTTTTAGCGCCTCTGTAATTCCTTCTTTAACTGCCTGTGTGTGTTGCGGGCACGCAACAGTTGCAATATCGATCTTTTTTTGCATACATGTCATTGGTTTGCAAATTGGAGGGTTGGTTTCTGTCAGCCAATGATGGAGAGGGGGAGAGAGGAAGACCGCAAAGTGAATGCCCAATTGTCTCCAGACTGCATCTAGTGGGTGTGTGCAGTGCATAGATATTTGGGGGATAGATTTCAAAAAGCGTTAACTGAAGCATGAAGTCATCCAAAATTCCTTGTCAATGTGTTCATTCGTGACTTAAAGACATCACCAGCACACACGACCCACATTTATCTGCTCGGGTGAATAACTCCAGAGATCGTTACAGTGGTGTATTCGTCTGCATGGTCACTCTATGTGAGCACGGTCCATCGTAGGCGGGCACAGCAGCGGTCAAGTCGGCTCGGTTTAGGAGGGGCCCCAGTGTAGAGGTAGCACTGTGCCTGCTGTGGCGCATACCGAAGCCCCAATACATGCCTGCGGTTCAGTCGCGTGGAGCAGCTAGTCGCCAGTACAGGGTCGCATCGGGGGGAGACATAACACGGACTGCTCGGTGAACAGAATCCGACTGCTGCTTTGCTGACTACACCAGGTGAGTTCATTATTTTTTGTTCACCGCGAGGACGGGGATGAGAGAGAGAGAGAGAGAGAGAGAGAGAGTGCGCGCGCGAGAGGACGGGGATGAGAGAGCGCGTGGGGTTAACACAGCCACTGTAGATAAACGGAGCAGTGTCCAGGATGAAGGATGCACGGAGGTCTTCTGGAAACTTAGTTTGACTGTGACGTTAGTCGTTATTTAGGTAAGTAGCTCGTGAGTTAAGAACACACTTTTTTAAATGTTTGGTAGCAAAGCTTGCCAACCCTTTCCACCGCTTGATAAAAGGTAATGAAACTCATAATAGAGAACTGAATATAAGTGCTAATTAGCTAAGCTGTTGTATAAGCTCCACCAGCTGTATAACGCAGGTTGGCGGGTTGATATTATCTGGACGACGCGGATATGTGTCACAGTGAGTTGTTCGCTTTACCGCAAGATTTCTAGACGAAGGAGAACTATAGTAGTAATGTGCCATTCACGACGTTATATCTGCCGTTAAGCCTACGCAGAATGCGCATTGCTATTGTGCAGACCCGTCCTGTGAGAAGTCGTGATGACCACCAGACCTACATTATAACCTGGGTTTTAAAATGTAGTCCGAGTTTTAATTCGGGTCACCGTTCAGGGATACGACCAAACTGGTCAAACACTGTGTCCCTTCCTCAGTGTGGCCTGTGCATGCCTTTGTTATTACACAAGATATGAGGAGGTAATATAGGGTTGCAACTAAGATGTTATTTTCATTGTCGATTAATTGGTTGATTATTTTCTAGAATTAATTGATTAGTTGTTTGGTCAATAGTTAGACTTAGACTTCTCTTTATTAATCCTTTTGGGATGGCTCTTGCAAGGAAATTGAAATAAAAATAATACAAATTTAAATAAGAAAGAGGATTGGATGAACTAGAAAATATTCATTTAAGAAGCTGCTATCAGAATTTTGATATAATCTTCATAAAAAAGCGATAAACAGAAGAATCGATTATTGAAAATAGTTGGCGATCAGTCTAATAGTTGGAAACTAATCGATTAATCTTTGGAGCTCTAATGCCTTCTACTACACATAATGATCTGTTTGTAATGTGATTTGTCATTCAATTTTTAAATATGTGTAGTTACGTAATGAAATAAGAATTAAGAGTGCTCAAAAAATGACACTCTAAAAAGTGAAGGTGAAAAACATTTCTCCCTCTGTACTGGTCACAGAGGGTGAAAGTGCACATAAGTGTGTGTATTATGTTTCTGATAATTCACACCTTGCACGTAATGTCTAAGGTGCCAATCCCTACTCCCCTGTCTGTTCTAGGTGGCCACGTTGCTCTGGTAAACCCCAGGTAAGATGTCTCATCGGAGTGGGCAAGAGGACCCAGAGCGGTACCTGTTTGTGGACCGGGCTGTGGTTTACAACCCAGCCACCCAGGCTGACTGGACGGCCAAGAAGCTGGTGTGGATCCCCTCCGAGCGCCATGGCTTTGAGGCGGCCAGTATCCGGGAGGAGCGCGGCGAGGAGATGCTGTTGGAGCTGGCTGAGAACGGGAAGAAGGTAGTGATCAGCAAGGATGACATCCAGAAGATGAACCCGCCCAAGTTCAGCAAGGTGGAGGACATGGCCGAGCTCACGTGCCTGAATGAGGCGTCCGTGCTGCACAACCTGAAGGACCGCTACTACTCGGGACTCATATACGTGAGTGACAGACCTTCAAATGTGTCTGTGTTTGTGTAACAGTCTTTACTTTCCACACACAAGGGAATGGTTAACTCACAGATCCCCGGGTTCTCACAGCTGTAGATTGAATTTCACTCCTAGTTGTTATAATTTAGAAATTATGGGTAGTTTTTCTGCTTGTGTGAACACTAGTCTTAACTTTTGAGCCGTCTGTCTTTTACGCTCTTGTGTGAACGTGAGCGCTGATCTTTATCAGTCTTTGTTTGGGGACAGAGAGGACATTGAGCTTTTTGCTATTCACACACACACACACACAACACACACACACACACACACACACAGTATGAGTGGCAGATATTTTAACCATTGCCAGACTTTTACCTCCACTGGATCTTGTCTCCCTGTTGCCCCTGGGTTACCTTCCCCCCATGGTTTCTCTCTCACCTCGGCCAAAGGCAGGCCTCCTCCATAACACCCCTGGTTTCAGTTTGTTTGTCCTGCTCTGTGCTCCTACTGGTTGGCCTCGTTTGATCACAGAGATGGCTTGACCTCTCTCTCTTTCTCTCTCTCTATCTCTGTCTCTCTATCTCTCTATCTTCCGTGGCATTGCCACAGTGTAAAACTAAACTAATGTTATTATGGCCCAAAATGTAGGCTCAGTGAATTACTATTACATTTTTTAAGATTATTTTTTGGGCTTTTCTGCCTTTAACTTTTGACAGGACAGCTGTGAGAAAGGGGAGAGAGAGAGGGAAGACATGCAGGAAATTGTCACAGGTCGGGTTCAAACCCTAGACCTCTGTGTCGAGGCATAAACCTCCCAGTACATGTGCGCCCTCTCTACCACTGAACCAACCCGGCCACGGGGGGTCCCTAGAATTATTTATTTATTTATTTAAAGCAAGTTTATTTTATTGTATTGCATATTTTTTGCCCTAAAATGTTTTTAGAAATGTATTTTAGCTTACTGTTTGACTGTAATTGTCCCAGTCATTGTCTGGTACGGCGCAGTGCATTCTGGGAGTTGTAGGTTCTCTACCTACAACTTGTGAGCGAATGTGAATACTGTACCACAGCCACTTTTCTTGTTTTTCTTTCCTCTGGCCTCTAGCACCAATTAAAAAGCCCCACTCAACAGCCCAGCTTTATGAAAAGTCCTGATACTTCAATAATAATGGTACGCTTCTGCATTCATCACAGCCAACTTACATAGTGGTCCGTTTCACTGCAGTCCCACCGTCCCCGTAATCCAGTTTTACCACAGATGGGGCTGCTGTGATGTTCTTGACCCATTTTAGTGACATGTTTTCCAGGAATAGAATGTGGGTTGGTTATCACCTGAGACACTCTGGATCAGGGACTGCAGGCAGGGGGAAATCAACACTGACACGGACAGATTAAGTCTATCCATTTGTTAATGCATTACAAGTGTACAGTATGGGCTTTACATAAGACTTTAGGTGAAAAGGTGAGTTTCAATTTAGTCACATAGCAAGAACCGAATGCCTGGCTAATAAGCGTGGTATTATTAATATCTCATATGCCTTGAATTGACGTGCCAATCCCTCTGTTCCCCCCTCTTAATTTTCTCTCTCATACCAAAGTGTCATGGTTTCCTCTTTTTCGTGGTTCACAATCGGCTTTGGAGCTTTTAAAGAGAGATTGAAAACATGTGTGTGACTGTTGGTTTTCTATCGGGAAGAGAATTTCCCTATTCAGCTTGCTCTTAGAAGAAGAAACCCCTTAAGTTCTGAAAGCCTTTCCCTGTATTTGACTTACCCCCCCAGAGCTCAGCTACATCTACTGCAGACATAATATAAGGCCCCCCCCATGCTGTGTTCTTTGTCAGCTTCCATATCTGAATCATAGTGTGATCAGCATCTGTTAGAGGTTTTTTTTTAGGTTTGGTTTCACTGGCCATGCATGCTGTGCAGTCCATAGCTCACTTCCCTTTCAGATATTAAAAGGGGCTCTCCATCCCTTTGTACTTAAAACAAATAACGGGCCCAGTTGACATCTCTAGTGATGTTATGTCATTTGCTTTTGTCCTCCATGGTTAACCATTTGAAAAGGAAGTGAATGTAGTGGAGTATGGCCCCCAAATTGAAATTTCAATGTCAGACTCAGCACCTGCCAAACTAGATGAGTCAATGGTGCTAACCCAACTATTCTATCAAACCCCCTGACACAAGCGTGCACGCACACACACACACACACACACACACACACACGTGAATATTAAGGTAATTATCAACAAAAATCATATTTATTGCCACTTAAACACAGCCTGGAAATCCAGACCCAAATCCAAAGGATTAGTCTGGCATTGAGTAATGAAAGTTGCCCATCTCGAGGCAAACAGCCCCATGCAGAGAGTAAAAAACAACACACCTTCAACATTCTGCGTGTGTGTGTCGTGTTAGGTCATGGCACTTTCCTGCGGTGTCACCATGACAACCAGCCACGCTCGCCTCACGCATGAGGCGGTAGTAAATCTGCAATGGAAAAAGGAGGACAAGAACCAGTACTTTGGCAGTACTTTGGGAATTCTGTGAATCGATTTAGGGAATTCTGTGAATCGATTTTGAATCAGTAGAGCTTCAATCAATTCATTAATGTGAATAGATTTTTTTTTTTTTGCACACCCCTGTTAACCTTAACCAGCCCGGTTCCCCCCTCAAATGTTTAAATAAAGGAATTCACGTTTAAGTATTATTATTATTATTCTTTTTACACATCGTGGTATCAACTTTGTCATTGAATATTGTGTACATTTGTTGGAATCGGTACTGACTTCTAGATTTTTGGTGACATCCCTAGTTCGGTTCAGGTGAGATTGCAAATTGACCCAAATATAGGAAGTGCTTTAGCCTGGAATGTCAACCTTGCACACTGATCTCTGACTTATTTACAATGTAAGGGCCTTAGTAACAATGGAAAGCACTTGATAATGATGTCTCCGTCCATGTAGAGTTACTCAGCCTGTTGAGCCACTCATTTTTCGGAGCACTTGCTGCTGTCTGAAGCGGTGAATCACAGGCTAACTGCAGTGCTACACACAAGGCTACTCCACGCTAGCGGGGCTACAAGCAGGTCTTTGTGTCGTTAGATAAGCCTCAGCTGTCAGAAAGCCTCAGCATTCTTCCATGGCAAAAAGGCCGTCCGTCTGTCTGTCTCTTGCCGCCCACTTCAGCTCTGCTGCTGCTCAGTGTCCGTCCTGTCTTCACCATCTTGACTCTCTTTCCCACACTCCCTCTCTGTTCCACTCCTCTTGCCACCCCTGCCTCACGGGTCCTGGACTATAAGGACATGGACTTTTTGTCTTTATTTCTTGCATATTGACTAGGGCTGCAACTAATGATTATTTTCAGGGCAATTAGTTTGCCCATTATTTTCTGGATTAATTATTAAGTCTATAAAATGTATGAAAATATCGAAATGAAAAAAGTCTTTCACAGTTTCTTAAATCTCCTTAAAGTTTGAGTTTCGTAATGGCGGCGGAGAAAGATGTGAGCGAAGCCATTCGGTCCGTTGTGGCAACGCTGTTGAATATCCAGAAGTTAAAGCCCGAGCAGGAACAATCTTTGCTGACTTTTGTTGGTGGCCATGATGTTGTGGCCCTCCCCTCCCACAGGGTTTGGGAAAAGTTTGATTTTCCAGCTTGCTTCATTAGTGATGAAGGAATTGGCTAAGGCTAACGTTAGCAATGCTAAGCCACAGTTACGACAAACGTTAGCGATTGGTTATGGCAGATCCAGAGGGACTCTGAGCAGATCCAATAGTTTTAAACTTCAACAGAGTACCCGCCTTCAAGGAAGATAACACTTGTCATTGGAGAGTGGCCAGACTCTATACAAATGAAATGAGGCTAGAGAAAAACAGAAAATAAAAGGAAATCTCCATATTTGAGAGGCTGAAAACAGTGTTTTCTGCCATTTTTGCTGATCGATTAGTCATCTAATTGCTACAGCTCTGATCTTGACCTCATCATATTTCTTACATCCAGACGTTTCTTTTACTGCTAGATGTATGCATACTTGTCCCATTTTCTGCTCAAAACGCTGGATCTGCTTCAGGGCAACAGGTAAATCAGCATTGAAAATATTATTTAAAAACACAAATGTACAGTCACGCTCATTCTGATTTCCCGGTGGAGAGAGATTATTTACATGTTTGAATCAAAGCCACATGTGGTCTCTCTTTCCGCAGGACATTGGCAGGACCCTGATGTAACCTTTGACATTCTGTTTGCTTTTCTTGTCACCTTGATTCTGACAGACACAAGCAGGAATTCCTGAGTATGAGAAATAGAAAGCCACTGATTCATACTGCATTTAAATGAACAGCAGTATTGGTTTGAATGGCCCACCCTGCTGTAAAAATTCAGTGAGCAAGAATTTCCAACTTATTAAAGTTGTAAAAAAAAAAGCAGTTGTCCCGCTGCTGTCGGTGTGATATAATACCATGTGTCCCAGTGTGTATAAAACCCCGTCTGAAACAAATATGGTTTAAAGCAAGACGATTTCTATAGATACTTACAGGTTAGGCATTATTTTGAACAAAATATAAAAATATCATTGGGGATTAAGAGGAGATGGGAAATGGAAAGTAAGTTACGAATTTCGAATGAAAGCTGGGTGAATATATGTAGAGTACAATGGAACACTACTAGCTCGAACACCTGGCGCGAGTTTTGTTGGAAGAATGTAATTAGGTTTTTTATCACACCTACTCAAAAGCGACATCTTGTTGGTGGTGACGCATGCTGGAGGCTCTGTGGTTCCTCGGGAGCCGGCCATTTTCATATTTTTTGGGACTGCCCAACGTTAAGCCCTTATTGGTCACAAATATGTGAATCATATATTTGTAGCAAATTACCGTGCAACTTGAAAATGTGTATTTGGGCAACGCTGATGTTAATAAATGGAGACATAAGGACAGAGGTTACTGTGGATCTGCTGGCAGCGAGGTAAAAAGCCATAACCGGAAATGGTTAAAACCGGACCTCCCAACCATCGAGAGTGGCTCAACATAGTCCAGGAAATACAGTGTTAAAGGCTCTCATTCACTCTCAGGAACCAAAGAGACACGTTTTACAAAATATGGTCGAAGTGGTCTGAGTATGTCAAACCCGTAAGATCGGACTTTGTATGACTGTTTCAGTTTTATGTGAAACAAAAATGTTTTTGTATGGATGCTCTCCCCATTGTTGTTCATATGTAAAACGGTTTTGAAAAATAAAGAAAAAATGAAAATTAAATTAAAAAAAAACAAAATTAAAAAAAACCCGTCTGAGGTATTCGGAAAACGTTTGCTATGAAATCACCAGAGCAAAGTGCTGTCAAGGGAATGGTCAAGATCTCCTCCCCACAGATCGATGGCACTGAGGCTGCCTCGGCACCCAGAGGAGCCTCTCTGGCCTCTGCAGTGGAGAAGGGGCCTATCCACGTGGGCACGCTGCCTGACTGATCAGAGATGGCAGATGGGGTCGGCTGTTGTGTCTGCTGTTGCCTGTGTGTTGCTCAGCTGTTACTAGGCCACACCATCCCCTCCCCTGGATCTGATTTCACAGTGGAAATATCACCTTCTCTTTCCTTGCGGCGTGTCAGGCGGTGTTGAGCTGGCCGTATGCTCTCTGCTAGCCGGCAACAGTAGTATTCAATGTCCTTTGTTGTGCACGATTTGTCACAATAATTCTCGGAGGGGAAGCAGCGTTGCAACAATTATGCAACAAGTACTCTTTTCCTGGTGAGGAAAATATGTATTTGCGTTTATTTTGACTGATATTGCGATATGATTTACAATATTGGAGGGTAATGATCATTATTGTATCATTATTATTTTCATAATAAAGAAATAAAAAATAAAAATGGTTGAAGTGTGATTTTTGCAAAGGATATGAGTTTTTGTAGGAGTTGTCTGTAGGTTTTGATTTGTCGGCTGGGATGCCTCTGCAGCACCTGGTTCGACAGTAATTTTGCCTTTACCAAATAATGTGGCCCCCCTGCAATTCGGACATTGCGGTAGTCCAAATTTTGCGGTAGTCCAAAAATTGTGAATTGTGCAGCCCTAATTTTTACTCAATTGGTCCCAGAGATTGGGCAATTAAAAAAGTCTAACTTAGATACTTACTTATACAACTTTAAACTTAGATGAAAGCCACAGTCGAACTCATCCACTGTTGTTATTCATAGAGATCAGATTATGTTTCCCAAGCAATGAAAATAAAGGAACTGACCTTACACCAACCCACCATTTCAACTCTGGTGACTGCTTGTTCAGTGCTCTGTGCAGGTTAATGCATCATCATCATGCACATAGAGACATGATGCAGCAAATTACAATGTCCCCCTTGAACCCTTTAGGAACCTGGGACAGTCCCGGTGTTTCTTTGCAGCCTTTCCCAGTTGCAGAAGAAAGAGAACAGAACACATATTTATTGCAGCTCCAGTTTCTAGATAAAGGCGATATACAATTTTCATTGTTCTTGAAAAGAAAAGGAGAGTAGAATTCCAGCAGGCCCTCTTTCTCTTTCTCTCTCTCTCTCTCTCTCCTCTCTCTCTCTCTCTCTCTCTCTCTCTCTCTCAGAGCTCTCTCCTTCCTTCAGGTTGGGAGCAATTTACAGAAAGGCTGAGAACACGATTCACTGTTAGTTGCTTCTGGATTGTATTGGACCTGAGGGAGCTCTGTCAGCTGGATCATTGCTGCACTCTTCATTTCAGTCTGCCTCCTTCCCATCCTTCTTTTTTCCACCCCTTTCTGCTTTTCTTCTGTATCAGCGCTACAGAGCAGCAGTTGCTCAGTGCTGACTGAGTCTCCTACCTGAGCTGTTACGTAACGGTTACAGTATGTCTGCTCTCTGGGGCATCTTGGTGAACCTATGGCTGCCGAGGCACTCGGCCTTGGCTGTAGTTTTAATTAGGAAGCAGATGTCTGATGCTTTGATACTTTGGCATCAGTTTGGTTTGAAATGTGCTGGGGACAGAGACGCATTTGGAAGTGCATTTCCAAAAGTACAGGGTACCATGACGCATTCATTTTTTTCCTCCTTTGCACAGGTTATGTTTAGTAGCTTACCAATGTTGCTAATAAATGAAATTAAATAAAAACGTGGTTTAATGTACCTAAACAATGATCAATCATCACCATATTGCTCCTCACAACCACTGAAAACTGTCAAAAAATCCATCCCAAAGTATTATTGTGGACGTTATCTGACATTAAAGGTCCCATGGCATGAAAATGTCACTTTATGAGGTTTTTTAGTATGAGTTCCCCCAGCCTGCCTCTGGTCCCCCAATGGCTAGAAATGGTGATAGGTGTAAACCGAGGCCTGGGTATCCTGCTCTGCCTTTGAGAAAATGAAAGCTCAGATGGTCCGATCTGCCATTTTTTGGCAGCAGGTGTAAGGCTGCGTTCACACTCACTGCGCCAGTTGTCAGACTGCAAAAAACGTCTTCACATTCATTTTAAATTAGGACTGTTGGAATTAATTCCGGAAGCTGAATATAATTCAAACAGTAATAAATCAATACTGTTCAAATGCTGAAATTATTAAAATTGTGTTGGCTAACGTTAGCTAATCTTGTCCTTCTGAGCAAAACAAGACGTGAGATCTTCAGGCACGGAGCTACGGTAAAGAGACATATATAAAGTTAGTGGGGGGGACTGGCAGGCTGCAGCTGGGAAGGAACGATGAAACTGACATCCACCAGTCAAAATGCTTATGTTGTCATTAATTAGCTCGTTCTTGTTTCCTAACTGCGATGTAAGTTATAGGAGCTCAGCTGGGAGCTTCATAGAGACAGCTATCGTTAATGTTGATGTGCGTTCATGTGCACTTGGTTAAACTACTGGTACTTTCAATTGCACTTCGTTAACTTTGAGAAACTCAAACTGTTGTTGTAAAGTACCCTCCTGCCGTCCAGTGGCTCTTATTGTGGCTTTGCCGTCACTGATTAAAAGAAAATGTTTAAATGACAAATTGAATCAAATCGTAACCTTAAAATCGAAAGTGAATTTGAATCGTGGATTTGGTGAATCGTGACACCCCTTGTAGGTAGAGATGGGCATTTTCCTAGGCCCCTAGGATAAGCCTAACATGAAAGTCATATTACTGGTAAGCAGCTCTGTGGCAGCTATAGGGGGAATGCAAAGCCCCTATAGCATCTGCAGAATGAGACAGAGACATGCCCCACAAGGGCCTCTCACTCATTCCTGGCTGCCTGGCTGCCTCCTGTTCGATTCAGACCACAGCGAAGCCGAGTAGGGTTCATACCACACACACACACACACACACACACACACACACACACACACACACACACACACACACACACACACACACACACACACACTCTTTGGAGAAAATCTCCTGGCTAATTACTCAGCCGAATGCAACACCACAAGTCAGAAAGTAGGCTTTCAGTGAAAGCTATTTGCTGCAACATGAGTGTATATAATATTCATACACTCTTTGTTCACATTGTTCAGTGCAGTGTTTGATTTAAACACTCGTATCAGAGCAACACTCAGATGTCAGAGCCCCCAGACTATGGAACACTCTGCCTATTGAAATCACCACACGCCACATTTTTAGTGTTTTTTAAAGCCCTTTTTTAAAGTTTATTTTATAGGAAAGTGTTTATGAATATTTAATATGTTGTTGGGTTTTATCGTCCCCCAACCAGCCTTGCCCAATACATTATTTTCCGCGGGTGTTTTATGATACCTCTGTTTTTTGGATTTTCTTTCATCGTTGTCATTGTTGTTTTATTATGTCCTTGGTTTCTATCTGTTGTTGTTTTTTCTGAACTTTATTTCTACAGCAAAAGTGCTGTAGAAATAAAGTTTATCATTATTATATTATTTCAAGGACTCTCAGGGGATTTGTTGCTGCACAAGAGACAAGAGTCTGTTCAGTGTTTCATGTGATCTGTCTGTCTCTCCATCCGTCTGCTCTGTATCTATCACAGTGTTGCATGCCCTGCTGGGATGATGTAAGCTCCTAAAAAGTATTTAATGACAGGTCTCGCTGTACTGATAGAATGCAGGCTTGATGATCCGACAGCTAGAAACATGCAGGCTCCTTTGTAGTGTTTTGTCTTTATATCCACTTCACATTCTGGCTAGAGATAATTTGTCTTTTAAGCAGAATTAAAAAAACAAAAAAACAATGGCATATTTCAGATGGTTTTTTTTAGATTTCTTCAATATAAATGGATTCTGTTGTTAGAGCGTAACTCTTGCCAAAATGACACCTAGGGGTCTTTTTGCTAATGTATCCGAGTCAAACTTTTGTTAAAAACATAGTTAGGAAGGAATCAACACAGATTTATTGTATTTTCGTTTTTCGGTGAAATGAGCTAGAGGCAGAACTATGATCGCATCAAAAATACGGTAAATGTTAAAAGTGGTGCTTCCGTCCTAATTATGCTTTTAAATGAAAGTTTGACTCAGGTACATTTACAAAAAGCCTAGGGTACACTTTGTTTCGTACTGTTTATTGATTTTGCATGTTTGTCTGTTTTGTATGTTTAATTACAGACGTACTCTGGCCTGTTCTGTGTGGTCATCAACCCCTACAAGAACCTGCCCATCTATTCAGAGAACATCATTGAGATGTACAGAGGGAAGAAGAGGCACGAGATGCCTCCACACATCTACGCCATCTCTGAGTCAGCATACCGCTGCATGCTTCAAGGTATGACAGACAGGTGTTGTTCCTCCAACGTACTTTGATCCATTTCTTTTGATTTGTAAAGCTCCACATGATTATTACTGGTCTTCATAGCCAGGTTTATGAAATTGTCATGTGTCAGAATTCTGTCTACAACATTTATTTTTAATTTTTAAAGTTAGAATTCTGACTTTAATCTCAGATTTCTGTGTTTATAGTCAAACAACTTTTTTTTTTTTAAAGTCAACATTGTTTTTAAATTTAAAAAGAAACAGAGTCAGAATTCTGCAATTAAAGTCATTAAGCCTTTAAACTCACAACTCAATACATTTTTTTTTACATGTGGCCCTAATCCTCTTCCGTAGTTTTACAATGAAACTTGTATAATTATTAAGTCATTGCTGTGTGTCCTGCTCATTGGCACGGAGTTTAGCTCACTTTGCTGGCAGCATGGGGTTTGGCTGCATAGCCCAGGAGATTAGTTTGTGTAAAGTGTGTGAAAGGTCACAAGGTCAGGGAGGATGTGACATTATTGTCTATGCTTGAGAGGATTGAGGCTATGGATGTATTATAAGACCTGGATGCAACATTAATGGCCGAGCCCTGTGTATTCCTATGAGACTTACTCAGTGGCACATCTGCCAAAAAGTGTCCAATCTTCCAGGTTTACTTCTGTGATATGTGACCACTGAATATGCTCAGTAGTGTTTGTCCTGTTGGCCCAGCCCGTGAGTTCCAGCTCGCCTACATTGTGGTGACATCACAGGATTTCTAAAACGCTTTTCTTAGGTTCAAGGGAAGTTTTTCAATCAAAAATTCTGAATAGAGAGAGTCATAACCAACCTTGTTTGCAGTCGGAGGTGTCCTGGCAGGAGTTTTACGATCTCTCTTTTACAATGGTGGCCTATATTTTAAAATCCTTCCTGGGTCTCAGAGGACAAATCAGTGAAAAGGCTGAGCGCTGGTTGTGGGGGTATGGTTGTGGCCAGTAGGTATACAGCTCCAACCGGACATTACGCAAAATCTCACAAAATCTAATATAATATGATAGTATACTTTTAATAGTCCTACCCAGGAAACATGTGTTCACTCCTTCTAGCCACAACCGTCTGACAGGTCTGCTGTCATTGAAGGGGGCCAAGTACTAGACTAACTATCTGGCAGGTTTCATCATTGGTGTCATGTGGTTAAAGAGCCTGAAAGGCTGTCTGGCTAATCATCATCTATCGGTCAAAGCAGCGAGGGACTAATATTTAGCCACCATCATTTTCAAAAACCACCACAGTCCCAAAGCCTTGTTCCATACAATAAATTCAAATTCAACATTTTTCAACAAAATAGATCTCATTCGTTCAAATTTCTCACTGCCCGTCTATGACTATATGTTGGGTTATATATTCCGGCAAGACAATGTCTCCTTCCACTTCTATGCCGATGATACACAAATCTATCTGTCGTTAAATCCGGGGGATTCCAGCTCTCTAATATCCATTCTCAACTGCCTCTAGGATGTGAAATGCTGGATGGCCAAAAACTACCTGCAACCTAATGACTCCAAAACAGTGCTTCTTCTTGCCCCCCCTAATACTGCAGCGAGCATAGCTAGCCACCTGGGTCTGCTATCTCTTATCCTGCACTCCCATGCCACAAATATTGGTGTCATCTTTGATTCATCACTTCATTTTGAGAAGCAGATCAATTCAGTGGTGAAAAGTT
>NC_045747.1:1465388-1466276 GCF_008692095.1 Etheostoma spectabile | reverse complement strand
ACTCAGGAATATTGCTAAACTGAAGGCCATCTTGTCTTCTGATGACATGAAGACTGTCACCATTGCATTAATCTCCTCCAGGCTTGATTATTGCAACTCACTGTACCTGGGTGTTGGCCAGTCCTCTTTGTCTCGCCTGAAGCTAGTTCAAAATGCTGCAGCAAGACTTCTGACTGGCACAAGGAAAAGAGAAAGCGTCCCACCGATTTTAGCATCCCTGCATTGGCTACCCATTAAATAGAGGATTGATTTTAAGATTCTTTTATTTGTTTTTAAAGAAATTCATGGTAAAGCTCCCCAGTATATTTCAGAACTCCTCAGCCCCTACTCCAATTCCAGGCCTCTTAGATCCTCGAATCAAGTGTTTTTAACTGTTCCTCGATCAAGGTTAGTGGGTAAGGGTGATTGTGGCTTTTCTGGGGCAGCTTCAAAGCTTTGGAATAATCTTCCACTTTGTCTCAGATCTTCCCCTTCCATTGATAGTTTTAAAACATATCTCAGGACATATTTGTATTCAATGGCCTTTGGTTGCTCTTAAGCCCCTGACCCACCAACCAGACGGCTGACCCTCGGCAGAATAAGACATTTGGACTGATCAGTCTTCCCGAGTTGGTCAGAAAAAGTGCCTCGGTCCACACCAAAGCGACAAGATGTAATACCAGCAGGCCGCGCTAATCTGATCTCTTTTTTTACCATATTTTATTTACCAAAACTTGTGTCTGAAAACATTTTAAGCGAGAAACAGGCCATGCAGCAACTGAATCTGTCTTCATTTCAGATCAACAAAGGTCAGTTTAAAAGATTTGTCATTGGTCATTTGAGTCCGACTGCCGGCAGGACCCGCCTTCCGACCGAGCATGTCAGGTCGGCCAAAATGTAGGCCGACAG
>NC_045747.1:1432169-1465378 GCF_008692095.1 Etheostoma spectabile | reverse complement strand
CCCTTAGAGGTTTTCAGCAATTCTATGTTCTTTTGTATTTTCTTGCTATTATTGCTATTGTATTTTTATTTGTGTTACTTTATGACTCCTTTTGCTTTGATTTTACTTGTTGTGCCGTCGACTTCAATTTTATACAGCACTTTGGTCAACTCTGGTTGTTTTAAACGTGCTATATAAATAAAGTTGACTTGACTTTATTTGTAATTGCATGAGGCCGGTGCACGACACCATTCGTTAACACTGTACACAATGGACAAAGGATTTAGGATTGAAGTGTTCAGTTGCATTGTTCATACGTTGCTTCCTTTCAATATAATTGGCAAGTATGGTATGCTCATGTTTTTTTGAACTGTTTTTCTTTTCCAGCCCTACATTCTTGTTTTGTGTTTGCTCACAAAAAAAACATTATATGCGGAAAAAATACTCTTAAAAGCTTTGTTTGTTTCTCATAGACTATATACTATATTATCCTTGTGCATTAGTTATAATTTATTGGGATGGTCTATATTTGGTTCCTGCAGTATATCAGGCGTAGTACTGCCAGCAGAGCTGGACAACAGCTTCTCTCTGTTTTTCAGATAAGAGTAACATGTTCTATAAACTCCTAATAGTGTGGGTGGTGAGAGCTGATGCCCTGTGACAAAGGGATTTATAAAGAAAGAGATGAGGAGGCAAAGAGAGAAGGCAGCGTCCACCACTGTCAGTCTTCAGTTGGTCATTAACGGAGGCTGCTGCACTGAACATGTAGAGTTGTTTTTATCCTGCACACACACTGCTGAGCTGGTCCACGTCCTGCAGCTGTTCTAGCTTGTTTTCCGTTTACATTATAAGCTCACATAGAGCAGTAACAATTCCAAATGTTACTGTACAATTTAGTTGTCATATATCTTTATATATTCCTTTTTTTAAACAAATTATAGTTTTGAATGAATCCCAGGATGGATCTCTTGTTTATATCACTGTTATGTGACCCAGATAATGTATCACAAATAAACAGCCTATGAAGTAAACAACGCCTCTTTATTATCATACAAACCATAGCATTTTTTTTGCTGACAATTACCATCGACAGCCATACCCCTTAGGACCTTGGCTAATGTTACCAATTAACTGCAGTTAAACAAAATTGTGATTAGACATTATGTAATAATTGTTACAGGCCTAAGTCCATGTCAGGTCATCCAACCTGATGAAGGCAAGATATGCTAAAATGTTTGAGGGGAATAAAGTATATTGTAGAAGGGCTGTGCAACTTACACTAGTGTGCAATGGAGCCGCAACGATTAATCGATTTTGGTAATTGATTAATTGGCCTGAGTCAGTTTTTAAGAAAAGAAGTAAAACATTATCTGATTCCAACTTCTTAAATGTGAATGTTTTGTTGTATCTATACTCCTCTTTGACAGTAAACTGAATATCTTGAGTTGTGAACAAAACAAGACAATTGAGGACCACCTTTGGGGTTTGGGAAACACTGAACATGTTTCACCATTCTCTGACATTTGAGAGACCCACCAACTAATGGAATAACCGAGAAAATAATCATCAGATTAATCGACAATAAAAAACCTAAAAGACCTACAAGAAATAGGACTGAGACCCACTTTGGCTCTGACTAGTTGTTTTTGAAGACGAACCGCTGTGATAAGCAGAACCTTGATCCCAGTCTATCAGTGTATAGACAGCCTTAGCCTCTCTGCTGTGTGCCATCACTGTCAAACGGTGAAATGACAGCATTACTTTCTCACTTTTGTTTCTCCTGAATGTTGTTTCCCATCTAATTGATTTGATTCTTTAAATAGCCTGTTTGCCAACGTTCCCCTTGGCTTTTAGTTTCTATTTGTCCCAACATCCTTCAGTCTTGATGTGACATTTTCTCTGATTGTCTCGTTGGCCTCCGCAGCTGTGAAGCTCCAGGGTTTGTGTGTCTGACTGATGTGCTGGAGGCTCCGTGTCTTTACATGCCCTCAGGTTGGGTTCTGGGATCTGATGTCAGCTGGCTGGGTCCCCACACAGCTGAGACTTTGACTGGAGGACCAGAGCGTGGACCACATGTCACATAGTACATAGATTTTCATAGTTTGGTTCAGGACCTTAAAGTGTGTCTCATCTGAAGATAAGAGCCCAACTTGTCTGGGAAACTATATTTGTTAAGTACCATATGGTGTAGGACCTTTTATTTTGTCTTGTGTACTGAATGAAAAAAAAGTTCAAATGTAAAAAGTATTAAGGGAAATTTTGCAGTTCAAGGTGTTTTCATTGTTTTTTTAATTCAGTAATTGCAAACTCTTTTAAAAGTCAATGAGCAATCCTGTTAAATATTTGTGATTTAAATACTGACCGTATTTTCCATAATCAAGCAGCCCTAATATGGCGCTAATGTTGCCCAAACCGTCCTAAAGTTGTCCTTAATCATCCAAGTGAGTCCAACTGCGGCCTGCAAGACCCTTCAAGTTACGCCCCTTGTCAAGCTGTATTCGGCTGGTACTCTTTGCTTTCGCAGCCTTGTTATTGGGTGCTATGCGGAATTGCAAAAGTCTTTCTACTGTATGTTAGCTATCTAGCTTAGCTTGCTAAGTCCTCCATGCTTTCATGGTACACTGGTTACAGAAAATGAGCTAAACAGTGGCGGTGCTGGGTCTAGGTCCCACCCTGGCTGTGATCACAGACAGGCTTGTTCAGAGAAAGACATGCTAAAATCAGGGGAAGCTAATCCACAGCAACATGGAGATGTTTCTGTTCAGAGATATGCACACAGACTTGCACCAGTCTTGCCCCACAAAGGTTTGCCGACAACATATCGTTTTGACATCTCATGTGGTTCGGACAACTTCAAATTACGCCTTCCCTCTCGAATCATCACTAAATCTAGCTTTACTCAGAACCACAAACATACAAAGAATCTTACACACACACACACACACACACACTTCTTCCACCTTATTATCACCATTAAAGACGGTTGTCTGGATATAGGACACCTCTCTTGTGCCACCATTCTTTTCCCTGACCCTCTTTTCCCTGTTGGCGGTGTTCATTCTTTCGGACTGCTGTCCCTCACAAGGGGGGGGGGGGGGGGGGGGGGGGGAATGAGGTCACCACTGTCCAAGCTTTCCATATCATGCTGTGCTAAATTCCACAAGCTGAGTCACCGTCAAGTTGTCGCAGTCGTCCGAGCAGCCCTGACCACGGGCGTGTCACCGTGGGTATCTGTGTGTATCTGTGTGTGCGACCAAAATAACCCTCTCCTGGGATCTCAAACAGAGGTGTCACTTGGTGAGCGGCAGCGTTTTAGGCGGAAGCAAGGAGGGACTTTTGCGCGTGTTATTGACTGAATGTCCTTTAGTTTGTTTAGCACTGTTGCAGTCAATACCAAGATAAAAAGTGGAAAACCAAAAGCAATTCTCAAATTGATCTGAAAGATCCACCTTCCCATAAAAACACCCACAGAAAACAAATTAAGCATCTTATTCATTTACCTTTTTTTACTGACATAAGTGTATCATGAGAAATGCCTGAATGAACTAATCAAAAGGTACTTGTGGTCTTGATTTAGAATCCTTTATATGAGACAGAGACAAGACCGTTTAAAAATGTAGTCAATTCCGAGACCCCTTTTCTGGAGTACTACAACACTGCTGTTTAATGTGGATAATGTCCTGTTCAGGCTGTTTTTTAACTCTCCAAAGCGGTTGCTAACTATGTAGGATCTCCTACCGTTTTTTTGTTGCTTTCTTTCTTCTCCCAGAGAGTAGAGAAGCTGGCCTCTCTATGTCCACCCTTTTCTTTGCTTTCCTTCCTAATTTGTTCAGTCTCCTCAGTCTCTCTTTTTCTTTCTTTTCAACCCAAATGTTCGGGCTTGGAAGACACTGAAGATAGAATTCCCCCACATACTTGAATGATTTTGGTCGCTTTTCACTTAACATGACAAATACAAACCGCTGTGGTGGCTCGGTTTGCTTTGTTCTTTCCTTCTCCTGCTCTGATCAGGAAACACAGGAGGACAAATGTGTGGAATGTCCACCTTCTCATCACTCCTCCACGTCAGGATACAGCCAGAGTTGCCATGGTTAAGCTTCTGTTTAACTGACAACAGTGTGTCCTCATTTTCTCTTATTTCACCCCTCAACCAGCTAGACCACAAGGCTTTAGTTCCTGGGAGATTTCCAGATTCCCCGCATCTGTGTGTATGCTTTTTTGTTAATCTAACCAGTTTTTTTTCATTCATTCGCCCGCCCCCCCACCAATTAGTTAGTTGTCTGTTTCATGCTGTTGTTTCTTAGGAAAACTGATTTGGCAGATTTACACTCAGGTGGCACAGTCGTGTTACTGTATCTTAGCTTACTCAAGAAACCACAGGGCCTCTTCAGGGCTGGTCATTATATTCTGAGCTGAATGCCACAGATAGCTTCGCACATACCACATGTAGTCTATAGCAGCAGAGCTCTCTTCAAAAGCTTCAACCACAACAAACATTATGCGTAAGCGTGTACACTTTTCCAATAGGCAAGGCAACATTTAATTGACATAATTTGGTTTGCAGCTTGGCAAATTATACATTGGACTTTTCCAATTTTTTGTTTTCACATACTACAGTGGTATTTCTTTAGATTAGTGCCCAGTCTTGCAACTCCACCCTATGGTCAAGGTTTCAACAACACAGATGGCACTGTAGGCACAACAAGTTAAAAAATGTCTGAATAAAGACAAAGCAAAGCCACTCATTTTTCACAGAGGGGTGAGGTGTGACATGTTGATAGCATTGTTTTCTGACATTGTTGCTTTAGCGCTGTTCATGTCAGGTATGTGGTTGTTAAAAGTGTGAGAAGAATGAATGTAAGTCCACATTCATGCACATCTTTCACACAGAAAACATGAATTACGGTGTGTTTCAGGTGTAGAGCATTTCACTGAGCTCTCACCAACATGCTCGTCTTGTAGCATTGCTTATTTGCGCTTCATACCTAATTTACACTTGGCATCAACGTGTGATCTAAAGAGAAATGCATTTTAATGCAAAATGTAAACGCACACAGAACACATTTTGATAGGAATGTGATTGGATTGGCCAGACCACATCTGAAGGTGGTCTTGCGTGTGCTGTGATCGGATCTCCGCCAGCAATCTGCAGTCTGTACTGTTTGACCACATGCTTGAAAAGGGGCTGAATAGTGGGTTATGAACAGGAATAGGAGCCACATTTGGATTTAATTGTTCCAGTGTGTGCAGGCTGGCCTCCCCTCAATACACTGGCACCTTTAACTGGTCAACGCTGTCGCTCGGTTTTCCCTAACATTACCCCACCACTTTGGGCACCATCTAAGCCGAAAAAATGTAAAATCAATGTGAGCATGTGAGTTATATCGTTAAACGGAAACATTTTGTGTTGATACACTTATGGGGTGCAAATTGCATTTGCTCCACAGCACTTCCTTGGTGTGGATATCATCAAACAAGACCTGTAGGTGCAGTAAATACACAGCGTTTTTTTATGGCATTCATTTAACCCTTTTGGAAATAATACTCTTAGAAAGACCTTAGACTAAAAATAAGGGAGAGACACAAGCAATCCTGCCGTGTTAGGAGCTTTTTCACTTAGATTTCTTTTCTTCGGAAGAGCCAAGCACTGTGATAAAGTGTAAAGATATGAAATGTCTCTTATCTGCCAGAGCAAGAAGGGGATATATGAGGTAACAGTCAGGGAAGAGGAACATGTCTTGGAATACAGCAACAAGACAGAGGGCCAATCTGGGAGAGACAAGAGAGAGAGAGAGAGAGAGAGAAAGAAAGAGAGACCGAGAGGAGGAAATGTTAAAGGCCTTAATATTGAAGGGGATAGTGGGGGGAAAGGGCTAAGCTATAATAAAAGAGGGCAGACACCTACAGACACAATCAACAGGATTAGTAGTAGAGTTTCATGAATAAAGAAGACAGAGTAGGGCTGAATGAGGGAGTCAGGCAAAAGCAAGATGGGGCAGAAGGGACAGAGTTATGGGGGGTGGGGGGGAGCAGAGGGTGCAGGGGAAAGGCAGAGGGGGCGACCAGCATTGTGCCACACAATGGGGGCTTTGTGCAGACTGAAGGGGGCTGGGACCAGGGTGGTGTGTGTGTGTGTGTGTGTGTGTGTGTGTGTGTGTGTGTGTGGTGTGGTGTGGTGTGTGGTAGTGGTGGTGTGTGTGTGTGTGTGTGGTGGTGTGTGTGTGTGTGTGTGTGTGTGTGTGTGTGTGTGTGTGTGTGTGTGTGTTGTGTGGGTTTTGGGGAGGCCTGGAACTAAACAGCTCTTCCTGGGAAATGAGGCCTCTTGTTGGGACAGTGAAGGCTGGTGAAGGGCACACCCAGGGGTGAGTGACAAGACAGGTGTGTGTGTGTGTGTGTGTGTGTGTGTGTGTGTGTGTGTGTGTGTGTATTCAAGAGATGACTTTCAACCAAATGGGTGAAGCCTGTCAAAACATGCTTGCATGAGTGTACTGCAAACACACTCTTGTCTTACACGCATGCGGGCAGATGTGTCTTTAACGGCAGACAGCTGGGGAGTTCAAGCAGGATAAAGTCATATTTCTGTTAGGGGGGGTCACACATCGGGTCTGATTTATGCTTTCGTTCCTCCCCACATGTTCACGCAGATATTTTTCCTACCTAACTTGGACAGTCACATAATTGGGAAAGCTGCCGTCGGTCAGTATTCTTGCATATGTATGTGACTATTTTTTGGAAAGAACCTGGAATCTTAAATGAAGGAATTTATTATTTTATATTTAAAATGCTTTTTATCATCAGTTGACACATTTTTTTAGATATTTCAGGTTGATGGATTTCATAGGCTTGGCTGAAATCACAGAATAAGTATGAAATTTTAGAGGACTAACTAAATCACCTAACACTTTTGCATCCGAGATATTGTATTTATTTCAAGACCTAATTTATTTTATTTTATTTTAATTTATACTCTTTATTGATCCCCTATGGGGAAATTCCAATTTACACTCTGTTGTTATTACACACTACCCACAGGCCTGAAATACACACACGCTCAGGACCTATACATGGACTCATGGAGAGATGTCAGAGTGAGTGGGCTGCAATTTCTGAACATGCGCCCTGAGTGGTTGAGGGCGGTTCAGTGCCTTGCGCAAGAGCACCTTAGCAGTGCCCACGAGGTAAACTGGCATCTCTCCGGCTCCCAGTCCACACTCCGTACTTTGGTCCGTATGGGGACGCAAACCAGCGACCCTCCGGTTCCTAACCCAACCTCCTACAGACTGAGCTACTGCCCCCCCAAGGTGAAACGTCTGAGTATCCAGGTTAGCCAGTGTATAAACTAATCCATTTTCATTCATTCATTCATATTTATTATACAGGAAAGTTAGAAAAAGTAACATTACATTACAATGTAAAAAAACGGGCCTGACTCAGTTTAAAAAATGGTTTTCAGCAGGTTCCTGTTCTGCAGAAACAGGGTGGAACTTTGAGTGTGTTTAGGGCTGCAGTTATTGATTATTTTTTATTGTTGATTAATCTGTAGATTATTTTCTCAATAAAGTGTTTCCTAAAGCCCAAGATGGCGTGTTCAAATGGTTGTCCACAACCTCAAAGATATTCAGTTTACTGTCACAGAGGAGTGAAGAAAATAGAAAATATTTACATTTAAGAAGCTCAGAATCAGATAATTTCTACTTCTTTTCAAACCGATTAATCAATAGTCAACACTGCCACAGCCGTAGGTGTGCGTCTCTGTGGTTGTCTGAGACGATCGAAAGAGGTTGTGGTGAGATGATTTAAGGTAGAGAGCCTCTGTCATGGACCAACCTCGTTCTTGGATAGTGTTGTCATGAGAGACACATAGCATCGATGCCAAAAGCCTCAGCACGACGGATAGGGTTACCTGAGTGATGCTGTTACTGCCCCCTCACTGACACCCACACTCCTCCAACTTACTGCAGGCCGTGGACAAAAAGCAGCTAGCTGCACAGCTGTGTGTCTGACTGACTGCTTGGCTGCCTGATCCACACCATCACTCTGTTTAATGAACTACTGATGACATATGTGTATTTATTAATCTGTTAACTGACACATTCACAAAAGTCAGGCGCTTATCCAAGAGTGCAAATTATATCACTTTTTATGCCTAGCAGTGGACAGAGGCATTATGTTTTTGGCTGGCCAGTCTGAACATATGTCCGTACGTACATCTGTCCCATTCTTGTGAACGTGATTTCTAAGAACCCCCTGGAGCAGGGCTGGGTGATATGGAGAAAATCAGATATCCCAGTATTTTTTTTTTTTGCATTAAAACATTTTATTTTGTCAACACCACCCACCCAGACAAAAATCAAGAACAGATGACACAGTAACGACAACATTCCAGACCATTCAACAAAATAGTAACAAAATAGACAATTAACCATAAACCAAATAAACACATGTATAAATGACAACACCGTAAGCCCATCATACACGTCTCTCCCCAGCACAAAGCATCTTGGGAGCCCTCCAAAAAGTTCAGGTACTTTCCCCATTTTCTAGTATAGACATCCAATCTGGAAAGCTGTTTCTATTTTCAAACATCACCACCACCCTAGCCATCTCACTAGCCCACTCCTGGGTTGACGGCACCCCTTCATTCTTCCATCCTCTTCAAATAATCTATCTGGCTATCGTTAAACAAATCTGGACCCATCTTTTTATGTGTTTATCCATCCCGCTTAGGATCAACCCATCTCCCTGAACAAATAACCGTGGGCCGAATGGAACCTGGGTCTCTGCAATCTGATATACATTATAATGTATCCTGGTCCAGTATTCCTGGACCTTATCCCAGGACCATAGGACTATCACGATTTTCTTGACCAAATACCTCAATGTCAATGTTCCAGCAATATTGTAGGGGTTGGCATGTGGTGCATTAACAAATAATCTTCACAAATAGATAACAATAATCATCAGTACTACTGCCTATAATGACTAAGTAGTTAAAGACAAATAATAGAACAGCTAGAACAGTATGGGAAGTTGACAAAATGACATTGCTTTACTGTAATGCAGCCTGGACAACCAAGACAACATTTTAGCCACTTATAATATTACAATATCCAAAATCTAAGATGATATCTAGTCTCATATCACGATATTGATATAAAATCGATATATTGCCCAGCCCTATCCTGATCTTATTATTACAAATCTCTTCAAATATAACACAAATGTCCACTTGGACTCAAGGAACTGATTTAGATTTCAAAGGTTACGGTGACCTCAAAAAACACGTTTTTGGCCATAACTCCAGAATTCCTACGCTAATTTTGGCAACATTTCACACATATAAAATTATGAAGTGATGACATGTTATATGAAAAAGGTCATATATAATAAATGCTTCAAAGTCTTCTCTACATACTGTGTATTACATGAGTTTGGACAAGAGCAACTTCTGATTATTTTCAGTGTTGATTAATCTGTTGGTTATTTTCTCGAGTAAACAATTAGTTGTTGTTGAACAATGTGGAACAATTTCCCAAGGCCCAAGATGACATCCTCAAATGTCTTGTTTTGTCCACAACTTAAAGATATTCAGTTTACTGTCAGAGAAGAGTGAAGAAACTAGAAGATATGCACATTTAAGAAACTGGAATCAGAGAATTTGACATGACTCAAACTGATTAATCGACTATCGAAATAGTTGGTGGTTAACTAATCATTGCAGCTCTACTGGACAGACGTGGGATGTGAACTGTAACTTGACAGATTTGCGAAGACATACAACCTCCATGGGGTGTAATTCTAGTTTACATTGTTTTACCTCTTCTATGGCTGCTGCAGTGACCTAGTCTCACTGGTATTAGTCATAAACACATAACCTTTTATCTATTTTTCCATTTAGTGTATTGTTTTTATATTCTCTACACAGCCACACATTCTCACACTGATACAGTTTCCCCTCTGTGCCTGGAACCCTGCTCCCCCTTGTGTGTCTGGATTCCTGCGGGGCTACCGAGCTTAGCGCTGTGATATTAGAGGTGCCAGCATAAACACACAGTCATACACCCGGAAAACAGCCTTGTCCTGTTGGATTATTGCAGCCTGGCCCATCACAAAGAACCACTGTGGACCAAACGAGCCACCCGACGGCTTGCCATCTGCAATCGATTACATTGCCAAATACTTTCTGCCATATCTCCCGCAACTGCTTTCTCTCTCCTTTCATTGGCCTAAAGGCACCACCCAACAGCACAGGGCTAATTTTACACTCTTGGTAAGCAGGCTTTTGTGCAGCACTTGCACTCTGTTTGCATAAACGAAGCTGTACATGTGCATAGTGCAAGATATCCACTAAATATGTATATCTAGGGGAAAACCCCAGCTCCAACTTAGGATGTGACGATACACACAAGATATGACATCATACTGATGCCAAATACGATTCACACTTGTAACTTAAGATTCTCTCAACAACAACAACATTTTTAATTTCAATTCAATTTTATTTCTAGTATCAAATTATAACAAGGGTTATCTCAAGACTCTTTACAGATAGAGAATTCCAGTAATTCCCAAACAAATGACGGAAAGATAATCCTTTATTTATATAAACTGTGCAAAACAACAGACGCATCCTTTATATCCACTTTCACCTGATTCACGATGCATCGCTACATCCCTAGCCCCAACTCAAGTGTGTAAAATCTATCACTGACCATTCAGCAGCAGCAGTAATAATATGTATTATATTTCCATGGGACCCTTAACAAGTAATCCTTGTTGACAGTGACAGGCTTGGGGAATGGATGGACATGATAAGCTGTGACAGCAGCAGGCGATCTGGGAGTTGTCCAGGATGCTCCTTGAGTTGTTTCCAGGCAGACTTAATTATACAGTAAAAAACCAGAGTGAAGTTCTGCTACTTCCTCCACCTTCTCTTTATCTTTCTCTCTCTTTCTCTCTTTCTTTTTATCTATCTATCTATCTATCTATCTATCTATCTATCTATCTATCTATCTATCTATCTATCTATCTATCTATCTATCTATGTATTCCCAACAGAGGAGAGCATATATTTTTCATATAACAAGTTGATGACATACAGTACATACACAAATCTTCTTTCTGCTGCACACAGGCACTCACTCGGGATCATAGCATGTCGCACCCTGTGCAGTAGTAAAAGTCTGCCTTGGCTCACACACGTAGAAAGAGAGATTCATTATCTTTGGTCTTCTGACAAAATCCTGAATTTCTCATTTGGATCCTCATCTGGTAATTTTTCAAAACTGCGATGAACGAAGATATAGAACTGCAAAGAGTCATCGTTTAGTTGTTAATAGGGCTGGGCAATATATCGATATTATATCAATATTGTGATATGAGACTAGATATCGTCTTCAATTTTGGATATTGTAATATTGCGATATGACATAAGAGTTGTCTTTACCGAGTTTTAAAGGTTGCATTACAGTAAAGTGATGTCATTTTCTGAACTTACCAGACTGTTCTAGCTGTTCTGTTATTTGCCTTTTCCCCACTTAGTTGTTATATTCACATTACTGATGATTATTTATCTTAAATCTAAGTGTGAAGATATTTTGTCAAAGCATCAGTTGTCAACACTACAATATTGCCGCAATATCGATATCGAGGTCTTTGGTCAAGAAAATCGTGATATCTGATTTTCTCCATATCTCCCAGCCCTAGTTGTCAACTATTAAAATGAATCGCCAACTATAGAAACAAAAATTCTCCGATTGCAGCTTCTTAAATGTGAACATTTTCTAGTTTCTTCACTCATCTATGACGGTAAACTGAATATCTTTGAGTTGTGGACAAAATAAGCCATTTGAGGACGTCATCCAGGGTTTTTGGGGAAACACGGATTGGCATATTTCACAATTTTCACAACATTTTATAGACAACAAAACTAATCGATTAATGGATCAAATTCATCGATTGATTCATCGACATTAAAAATAATTGTTAGTTGCAGCCCTACTGAGATGAACCACAGAGAAAGTACAAGCATTGTAACAGAAAACAAAAAGATAATGAAACCAGACTGTTAGGAATGTTTTTCTGCATGATGATAGGTTAGATAGTTAAAGACAACAGAATTGCGTTTTATTCAGAGCAATTATTGCTAATGAGTTTATGACTGGAATGTGATTAAAGTTTGTTGAGCCAAGCTAAAGAACAATGGTCTGAATGGTGACAGAGAGCATCAGAAGCAGTGAATAGACCCCACACCTCCTGTCTATTGTGGGGAAATGAGAACACGATTGTGTCTGTGTGTGTCTGTGTGTTCGGCTATTTTGAAGCTGCTGGTACATTGTCTGGCTTGACCGCTGTGTTCATTGAACCAAAAGGTAGATTACGACTCACTGTTGCCATGTTCTCCCTCTCCTGCGTGTGTAGTACTACGCACAGGGGCTGCTCGATTATGGAAAAAATTATAATCTCTCTGGATCATAGAAGGCTTGTATCATAGGACACGGCAACAGTTTGGATGTCATTACTTAGAATTCCTCGTGGGGGCGGCAGAAACTACGCACTATAGCTTAAAGTGTAAAGTTTCAGTTTTATTAAGTAATTGTTTAAAGCATTCAAACAAACTTTTGAGTCGGAATTGTTTATTTTAACTAAAAGATTTTCATTTTCACTGTTCAGTAAATGCATATCCGTTCCAAATATCGGTTCCATGAACTACTTATATTCAGTAGCCTTGACAAACCAGTGTTGGTCCACCCCTAGTTTTGTATGCATATGTCTATTGCATATAATACTGCCTCTTGCTCTTTGTTGCTTACACGTGTTGCTCTTCTTTTCATCTTCAGCGAGCACAAGCTACAGATAGTTCAACCATTCAAACTGCATTAAACCGTCTCTCGCTCCCACCCACACCAGATCTCATAGTCCCACTCTGCTACTCCCGACTGGAAAGTTGAGCCGTGGATTCCCATTCCACTGTCAACACTCATATGTTTCTGTGTCTGCTGTGCTGCCATATAGCTGGCACATAACCTTCAGGGCAACAGACAGTTAATGCATTGGAATGAACATATTACATTTCAAAGAGTCTTCTAATTAACCAAAGAATGCTTACTACACCAAGCCAGCACCTCTCCGTGAGAAACACGTGGGACTCGGTCCTCTCTCTCTCTCTCTCTCTCTCTCTCTCTCACACTTTCTATGAATCGCTCGATCTATCTCAATACCCCTCTTTTTTCCCCCGTACCAGACTTTTCTCATTTCACCCCTGCGTCAGAAGCATTTGAAAAATGTGCTTTGTGGGATTTGAAAAGGGAAAGACTCCAAAAGCCTGTCTGAATGCTCTCTGTAGAGTACAGCTCACACATAATACAAGCCAAACACAAGCCCACAGGACATGGGTCTGAGAACGCAAGAGACTCTAACTTCCATGTGTTTTTTTTATAAATATATTGTGTACACTGTTGATCTCACCAAAGTCAGCCATCATTAACTTGCAATTTAAACGCTGAACGTCCCATATTGTAAAAAGTGAGATTTCTATCTCTGTTTTTTATTATAAAGCCGCTCGAGGTGCTTTATAAATAATGTTAGAGTATCAAAAACACTCAATGTACAGAGAAATGCACACAGTCCGTATTCAGAAACTGTGCCTTTAAAAGAGCTCCCACTCTTATATCTGTCCGTTAATTTACCGGACATTTCATTGTTTAAAGCCCATTTTTCTTGGCTTCGAACAAATTGCAGTTGGTGTGTGCAAGTGGGTGGCGAAGCTGATGTTAAATAAGGATCAGGCGGTGCAGAACAGGGTTGTTATGAAATCACGCTGTGATCGGCCAATAAAACCATTTTATGCATGTCAAGTTTTTGTTCTCCCTCTTTCACTTTTATATGTTACGTGTTGATCCAATCACAACAACAGCTGTCAAAGTCTTCCCCGCTGGTTCCTGTGGTCTGAAAGGGGCGAGAGAAAGAGGTGGAGCGAGACACATACAGGAGAGGGTAACATGCATCAAGGTGTTAATGATGACAACAGCTTCTTCTCTGCTTTTGTGTGTGTGTGTGTGTGTGTGTGTGTGTGTGTGTGTGTGTGTGTTGGATCTTCTCGCTACCCTCACACACTCACTCAGGTGGTCCCTCACACACTGCTGTCTTTTCCCAAGGGGTGGGGAAATGCTGATGACAGTCTGTTCCAGCCCGTGATCTCAGCTGCCAACTGCCATCACTATCCCGAAACTGAATCAGAAGTACTAAAACTCACTTAGGATTTCAACTGCAAGCCGTGGGCGACATGATGTTATTTATAGCTGCGAAGCTCCCCATATCTGTGTTCTGTTTTCTTGACTCAAATATGGCACCGTGATGTTTCTCTTCCCTCTGCTGTCTCCATTTTCCCTTTTCATTCCCCTATCTGGTCCCTTCCCACCACACCCCTCTCGCCTCGTCTGGCCGGTCACATCCCTAAACTGTCCTGTCCCTGTCCTGGAAAGTATTCATGTGTGCCAGATGTACAGGGGAACATCATGTCACAAGATTTTATAGACACAGCACATGCTATATAAATATAATATATACACAGCATATGACCTGAAAAGGACCAAACTAACAAACAAAACAAAAATTACCCCCCCCCCCCCCCCCCCCCCCCCCATCCCACAATAGGTCTTTATCTAAACATTTTCAGATGTACCTTACAAGGTACAAATGCATAACAAACCACAAAGATACACATACAAAATCAAATCATAATCATTGCTAAATTGTGTGCATCCTTCCTAGCCTTAAGCATAACCTGGCCTGTCCCAGTTATTCTGGGAACAGCAAGCTCCACAGATAGAATCTCCATTAGTGAAAAAAACACCGTTGAATGGAAAGAGCGTGTGGCAGCAGCCAAGTCAGCCAATGATGAACTGTGCTGTATGTCATGTATTTTGTTTTTGGACTTGATTTGGAAATTAATAAATACAACGTGGAAAAAACATAAATAAAGAGCTGCTACATTCTCTGGTTTAGATATGAGGACAGAAAACGCTCCTGTGGGTTGTATTAGGAGTGTAGGAATTAACGACCTATATCGCCATATGGTTGTTGCCTGTGACTGTGCCAGTGAGATTTTGGTATCCACCCATTTGTTCATGCGCTGATAGAGTGAAAATGCAGCGTCTCACCGGCATAGTCTACATTGTTGCTTTTGACATTTGTGTTAGTGATTGGTACAAATGGAGGCTGTATTTTTTACGGTAGATAATATAACACATACGCTAATAACCATTAAAACAGACATAATCTCCACATTTTGACTCCACCACACCTGCCCCTCATTTCCGCTTAATGTCACTTCTGTCGGCCTGCTGAAAACAACGCCTGTTCCACACCCAAGAGGCCCCAGTGCTGGTAGGGAGGGAAACCAGGGGCATCCGAATTCCAGCACACACACACCCACACACCCACACACACACACACACACACACACACACACAAACTGGAACACATTTACGGCCAGTCAACTCAGTGTGGCTGTCTGCCCTTCTGTTCGTAGGCTCATGGGTGCCTATGAATGCCTAACTAGCAGCTGGATCAACAGTGTTACTGTAACTAACACAGTTGAGCAGTTTAGTCACTCACCGGTGGCAAATGGCCATATGTACAGAAAAGAAGTGATAAGAGTTTGATATTGTTGTATATATCAGAAATAAACCTGATTGTTAAACCTTTACTTGCTGACACTTTTTTTGCTCATTGAAATGATTGATAAGAATGAAATCTTATTGTGTGAAGTGGTTTCCATGGCGCTAAAATTTCTCACTGTGTACAGTTGCGTTTTACGACTTCTTTTTGCGAAGCAAAGTGTTAGAGCTTAAGCCCCAATCTGGAAAAAAAGTGTCACATCCAGCTTAAAAGACACCGAAGGGTTGAAAATCAGGTTTTCAAGCCAACTTCCATTTTTAACACTGTTTTTTTTTTTATTGGCAGCATGCTCCTAATCCTAAAGTTCTGGGTTTTTGTTTCTTTAATCTGCAAATAAACTTTGTAAAGTGTGTGCAGGAGCATGATGTGGTCAGGAAGTTACCATACGGAAATCAAGTCTGCAGAGGAGGGGGGCAAGCGTTAACTTTTCCTTTAGTTATCTCGACAATATTAAGAATACATAAAACTTTCTTGATATAATAGAATCAAGAAATACTTGAGAATTTAGGAGTCAATAGGGTCTTTTGAAAGATGTTGTTTTTGTGGCATTATGGGAAATGTAGGATCCTGCTTTTTGTTTTTACAGACTATAAGTGAGGATATCTCAACCTGCTGCAATTTTGACCAAACATAACTTAAGGTAGCACAATACTAAATTGGAGTTCCCCTTTAACAATGACATACATAGCTACTTTTTTAAAGTTCTGTATTAAGTCAAGAATGATGTGACATGTTTGCAGTTACATGTGACAAGATTTTTCAAAGTTATAAATAGGTTCCCAAGTGCTGTTGATCAAAGAAGTGTCTCTGACACTTTGATGTCTGTCTTACCCTTTACCTAGCTGTTAGTATACCTTAATCACCATTAGAAGGATTTATTGCTTCGAAGTCGGTTCATCGCATCAAAATGCTTGGAGGATGTAAGGTATTACTCTCTTCAGCCCTCTACTTAAGTGTGTTTAATTTGCGTCTTATCGTAATTGTCCGGAAGCTTCGAGGTGACAGTTAAACACTGCAGGTTACCCACAGACCAGAACACTTCCCAGATCACGCTGACTGTGTGCTACTTCCACTGTCTGGGAATGTGAATGAGCTCTGTCTTACACACACACACACACACACACACACACACACACACACACAAATACACACACAGAGCTTTGTTCCTCTGGTCTTAAATAGCTCTGGATTGTGTCCTCTGCTCTAGGCCTTTGTGAGGAAGCAGGCTGCCATTTTTGTAATACCTTTGAACTGATACAGTCACCATATTCTACTGTGATGAGGGAGTTGTGCGAGTTTGTGATTGTGTGTGGGTTTGTGGGTGAACCTCACCACTTGTTGCAGTTGTTAATGAGAGAGAGCACCTCACTAGCTATCAGTCAGGATTTCTCATTGTGTGAAGTGGTTTCCATGGCGCTAGAATTTCTCACTGTGTGCAGTTGCGTTTTACAACTTCTTTTTACGAAGCAAATTGTTAGAGCTTGAGCTCCAACGTGGAAAAAAGTGTCACATCCAGCTTCAAAGATACCGAAAGGTTGAAAATCAGGTTTTCAAGCAAACTTCCATTTTTAACACTGTTTTTTTTTTTTTATTGGCAGCATGCTCCTAATCCGAAAGTTCTAGGTTTTTGTTTCTTTAATCTGCAAATAAACTTTGTAAAGTGTGTGCAGGAGCATGATATGGTCAATGAGTTCCTCTATACGTAATCAAGTCTGCAGAGGAGGGGGGGCAACGGCTGATGTTAACTTTTCCTTTTAGTTATCTTCGACCATATTAAGAAATACATAAAACTTTCTTGATATAATAGAATCAAGAAATACTTAAGAATTTAGGAGTCAATAGGGTCTTTTGAAAGATGTTGTTTTGTGGCATTATGGGAAATGTAGGATCCTGCTTTTTGTTTTTACAGACTATAAGTGAGGATATCTCAATCCCTGCTGCTAATTTTGACCAAACATAACTTAATGGTAGCACAATACTAAATTGGAGTTCCCCTTTAACAATGAACTACATAGCTACTTTTTTAAAGTTCTGTATTAAGTCAAGAGTGATGTGACATGTTTGCAGTTACATGTGACAAGATTTCTTCAAAGTTATAAATAGGTTCCCAAGTGCTGTTGATACAAAGAAGTGTCTCCTGACACTTTGATGTCTGTCTTCCCCTTTACCTAGACTGTTAGTATTACCTTAATCACTATTAAAAGGATTTATTGCTTCGAAGTCGGTTCATCGCATCAAAACTGCTGTTGGAGGATGTAAGTTTTAGTTATCTTTGCCAATATTATCACGAGCATGAGATGAATGAGAATATGTGTGAATTTAATCATGGATCTTTTGACAGCTGTCTGACCCACATGCACAGAGTTTACATTGAAACAACAGTTAGGAGTGCAGTTTGGGGGTTAGACTTTGGGTCGAACTGCATTAAACTGGAGCCATAATGTTGAGGACCATTGACAATAAATGGATGTAATTTTGATCCTTGAGCTAAGAATGTTTTTGTGCACGAGTTTGGTTAAAGCAGGGGATGAGGACAGTGTTTTTGGTGGTTGGGGTTAGGAATCCTCAAACATTTTTAAGCCAGTGGAAAAAGAGGTGGAGTGAGAGACAAACAGGAGATGTTAACATGCATCAAGGGGTAATGATGACAACATTAAAGGAAAAAGGTCAGAGGATACGCGTAAAGTGTGCCTAATTATATATTCTGCAGTATTTACAAAGGCTGCCAGTAAGAGCGCGGGAGTAATTCTCTGCCTCTTAAAAGCATGTGTAAATTAGCCGCAAACGGGTTTCTTCGTATATGCCTCCTGGGGAAATGGTAGCAGTAATCTGAGCAAGATGAAGATCGGCCAAGCAGTAAGTACTGTGGAATGATCAAAACGCTCAATCCACAGAGAAATGCAATGGCTGCAATGACGGTGCAGAGATGCAAAGAGCGCAGATGCAGAAGAACCGGAAACACTGACCAATCAGAGCAGACTTTCCTAAAAACAGAGTGTTTCAGACAGAGGGGGAATACAGGTATATTCAGACAGACAGTATGAGAAAAATAAAGTGTTTATTGAACATCATAGCATGTAAACCTGTTCTTGTAGAAACACCAAACACCGGCGTGACCCTAAAGATGAGCATGTAATATAATATAAGGAAGGTGTGAACTGGTTAAAGTACATTACATGTGCTGTATGTATAAGAAAACAGAATACTAATCTGAGTTACAGTCAGGAGAGGGATACTGAGGCTGTACAAGGTTAAATGAGGTCAATAATAGGGGGTTATTAACGACTATATAACGACCGGGGCTTTTGTGGAGATGGCGCGCGTGGGGGATTGCTCTGGAATGTGAGGAATGAGGTTTTTTTCAATCCTTGTGAGGGATAAATTATCAGCAGCCAAGTATACCCTGCTGTGCAAGACAGGCCCGTCTCCTACCATGGGAGTCTGAAGTGAGACTGAGGATGTGAGTTTTTGTTTTTGTGCACCCATGAGACACATTGTGTGCGGTTGTTTGAACTGATTAGAGTGCAAAATAGTCAAAGAAGTGCACACTGTTTCATAACTTTGTAAACTAATTAAAGAATGCAGTGCATAAATAATTTGAATGTGTTTTCCAGCCTGTCTTGGCTGATTGCTTATATTTTCAAATTGTCCAATCATGGTTACTTAAGATTGCCAGTTTGCTACATTGAACATGTAATTGGACATTTCTAAATAAACATTTAGATTCTGGATATTTTTATTATTTTTTTTAACACTTTAGCTCTGACAGTTTGTTAAAATTACTTTAATATCAGTGTATCGTCAACATACAGTACAATCTCATCAAATCAATTGTTGCAAGCCTTCAGCCTTTTAAGATATTTGTATGGCTTTTTCCTTTATTAGAGAAGCAGCAGAGAGACAGGAAATGGGAGGGAGAGAGTGAGAGGTGGGGGGATGACATGCAGCAAATGGCCTTGGGTCGTATTTGGACCCGGGCTGCTGCGGTGGACTATTCCTACATGAACACTCTACTGTGTGAGCAAAAGGTCGCACCCAGTCTTTTTTATTTGATTTGACATGATAAATCACATTTACAACAAGCTCGGGCAATCGCTAATGAGCTGGAAATGGCTGTTCCATCAGTTTAAAGTGTTGTTAGAACTGCCAGATCTCTATCTTGAACATGAAGTAGAAGTGAAGTATTTCACCCTTCAGTGAACTGTGGGACCAATATTTAATGATCTGAAAGCTGCCTTTTCCTGTGCTGTCATTAACATTTGTACTTAGCGCGTATCCAAACAGACAGACTTGAGTTCTAAGCTAAAACTTGATGAATGAACGGGCCAACGTGTTTCCCACTCACACTGACATAAGCCAAAGGATCGACTGTGAGTTGCTGTGCAGGAAATAAAAGTGTAGCAGAAAAGTTCTGACGAGGTGATTGAATTAAAAACATCTGTTGGTGTGGAAAAGTGATTTTGTGTCCAGTAAAGTTCCACTCTGTAGTGGCCTGCGTGGTCTGGCTTTGCGCCACTCACGGGGAGAAAAGGGAAATGGGAGCAGCAGTGTGAAAGGGGAAACACAAAGGGGGTAAAGATTTAGTAAGGCAGTAATGAGCTACTGGAAGGGAAGAGCATGCTCAGTTTGATTGGTCCACCCATGCCTAGCCAGCATGGCATCCTGGGTAAATATGGCCCAGCATTTAGTTGCTGTGGTGATCTAGGAAGCAGCAGCTGCCAAGAGGGCCAAGATGGGAGTACCGACCTGATACATGCCCCTCCCACTCAGACAGCACAGGTCACGTTAGACAGTGGAAAGCGAATTTTACAAAACATATCCATCACAAAATATTTATATACGCAGCAAGACGATATAGAATGTAATTAAAAGTCAAACAAGGAACATATGAGATCACAAGATCTGCAAATGTCTGATATCAGTCTGATTGTGTTCTACTTTGTGATCAGTATGTGTTTATTGAAAGAGCACAGTTTTACAAATCTTGCCTTTTGGTTCTGGCCAGTGAAGCCAGAATCTACATTATGTTGTGTGACCTTAAAGAAGAATCACACCATAAAGAGGAATACAGTAAAATAAAAGGCATGATTGTCTATCAGGGAAGAACTCAGGGGCGTTAGATGTGGAGGTGGTGGACGTCCACCCAGGAATAAAAGGTCAAATGAAAAGTAGAAAGAGGGCAATGCAGGTAACTGGGGGAAACGGATGCAGAGGATGAAAGGAGAGTAGTTTTATTGGATGTCCAAAGGGGTGTGTGTGTGTGTGTGGTGGTGTGGTGTGTTGTGGGTGTGTTGTGTGTTGTGTGGTGTGTCAGAGAGAGAGAGAGAGAATGACTGAATCAGTAATCCTCATGGGTTCCATGTAGTTGGTGGTCTGCGGGCGGAAGGTGTAATCTTTGTTAGGGTCGATGTTCTGAAACCGAGAAACATGGAATCACACATCATGTCAGTGCAGTTAATAACCATTAGGATTTAGCATTAGTGCTTTCATTAACCTTACAGTATGACTGGGCCATGATTGGCTGCAGTAGTGAAAGGTCACGGCGCTTAATTGCCGAGCATGATGTGAAGTCAGATTGTTAATCGTTGTTAATGCAACACTTTCAACATTTCCATGCTTGATTTAAAAAAAAAAATCCATATAAATCTGAGTTTGTGACATATGCAGTATTTGTCACACACAAGTTTTATGTGTTTTGCCTAATTAGTTTATGTATGTCTTATTAGCTGTCTTATTAGTGTTTTTTTTTCTGAACTCTTTCCTTAACTCTTAAGGTGTTGCCCGTTATCCCATCCTATTTTAGTCACTCTGTTTTCTGATTTGTACATGTCTGGAGAAAGTAACTTTTAAATAAAAATCAAAAATTGGATAGTTCTAGAGAGAATAGCGATGCATCTAAGAATCAATTATTTTTCCCAACCCTGCTATTCATAAACTTATAAACTTAAGATTTTGGCTATATAACATATCATATTTACAAAAAGCAAGTCAAATATTTAAAAAGATTAAAGGAATATAAAGTGGAAAATTTAAAATAAAGACACACTTTAAAGATGACTATGTATTGATATTTTCACTTTTTATTGATAGGAATGGATCATTGAAGATTGAATCAATATCGCTCCAGATCGATGTATCGTAGCACCCCTAGTGATCAGATCCATGGGGTCGGCTGAGGTCACCTTATCTCTCAATGTTTTCTTCAAAATGATAAGCAGGCACACACAGGAATATCTTTACAACATGTGAAGGGCTATACTACCTGAACTTCCTTTTGTTGTTGTAGTTTTTGCCCGTAAAGCCATGGTATCTATTACTGCTCCACAACTCCAAACAAATGACATCTGCTTCTGCCAGGGGGACAAAGCATGTGCAGCAGAGGAACGTGGTGTTTATTAAGGCACTAGAGCAACACTTGAGGTCACCGTATGGGTATTTGGACTAACACCAGTTGTTGGGGGGGAAGGCGCTTGGAAGGCCCAGAGTCACACTCCAAATACAAATCACAAAATCACAATTTGGTACAGATTTATTTCCATTATTCATTGCAGATTGCAGCCAAGAGCTAATTTCAGAAGCATGAGGTCACACATTCAAACTGGCTCTCTCTTAATCATCCAAAGCTGAAGAGATGTTGCTCAGACGCTGCTGAGTGAATGTCTGTGTTTTTGTTTTCATACTCATGATAGGTTACGCAGTGTTGCGTGCCTCAGGCCAACGAGGCTGAAGCTGTGCAAGGTCTTGGGAAGATCAACATTAGGTGCATCTGATAAACTCCAGGTTAATGTGATGTGTTGCAGTGAAACACTGACAGGAGGAGTAATCAAACTTTGACCTCTGTTTAGGCCTGCCTGATTAATGTTATAAAATCACGATATTGATTCACCCTGTTCACGATTTAATTTTTAAATAAGTTTGATTTAAAAAACAAAAAAAAGACTTTGATTCTCATTTCATTTTAGAGCTGACTGCATCACAAACACTACTACTTTCTTCTGCGAGTTTTACACATAGACTGTATAAAATAGGTGCTCCCAAGCGCTGCGATGCTCTCCCTTCTCTTCACTGGAGCCTCTATGTTTACAGGCTTGTGGTGATGAGAAACGTGCTATAGGTGCCAAAAGAAATCTATGTTTGGTACCGCCAATTAGTTTTGTTTTGTTGTGGTCAAAAAAATTGTGGCAGAGAATCGTGATATCAATTCTAAGCAAATAAATCTTGACTCATATTTTTCCCCGATTTGTGCAGGCCTGCCCATGTTTCTTAGGCCTCATCATCACGGGACATGGAGCCAGTGAAATCAAGCAGCTCGTTCATCATTTCCACTATTGCACTAACTCTCATGCAAAACACAACTGTGCAGACATTTTATTTCTCCGCATTTGTGTTTGAGCGTGTCTGCATTACATATGCATTCATTATTTTGATGATAAAACAACATTTAATGATACAAGGTCTCCAGACACACACACACACACACACACACACAAAAATCCTTGTACAGGAACAAAACATTGTAAAGACTTTGTGAAAACTGACCCAAATCAACAAGGTTGGGGGTTTTGTTCTGAACTGGCTTTTTTTAAGAAGAAGAGAGCAAGGAGAAGTACAGTAAATAGGGGAATCTCTGGACGACTAAAGGAAACATTTAACACAGACACAGTGTAATATAATCTGCTCCCATTCCTCAACAATTAGCCTACTGGAAATTTCTTGGACCAAGAAATGTTGCTTTCTATGAACTTTTTTGTGATTGAAACATCATCTTCAGGCCTCGTGGATGAAATAAAGCTTGGTCGCTAAAAGTAGCATTTTGGGCAATTTGAGTAATTAGCATAATACGCTAGTTAAAGTTAGAGACAAACTGACAAATTAACACAATTGTATGTTTAATGGTGTTTGTGTTACTTTGTTGTATGTTTAATTTAAGTGCTTGTGGTTGCATTTTAAAGTGCTCATATTATGCTCATTTTCAGGTCCATAATTGTATTTAGAGGTTATAACAGAATAGGTTTACATAGTTAAAACACCATATTTTGTTGTACTAAACATTGCTGCAGCTCCTCTTTTCACCCTCTGTGTTGAGCTCTCCGTTTTAGCTAGAAAGTGAGACATCTCACTTTTGTTCCATCTTTGTTGGCAGTCACACATGTGCGGTAGCTAGGTAAGGACTGCTAGCCAGTCAGAAGCAGAGTATGAGGGCGTCTCACGCTAGCAGCAAGGCATGCATTATACCGTTTGTTACAAAGTGACGCATGTTCGTCACAGAAGTAAAGACTGGACTACAACAGAGCTGTTAGGAGCAGTTTTGGAGCAAGTTGTAAAAACTTGTTTGTTTTCTTATAGAGATGTTAATTCCCTTTGGGGTGGACTTTGGGCTTTTTCACTTTGTGAACCTACTACATGCACAAAAATGATATATAGCCCAATAAAGGAAAGGGAAAAGGCCAAATAGCAAAATATGAGCCCTTTATTGTTGTAGAGAAGCCAAAGACAAATACCATTAAAGTAGACAATAAAGTCTAGTCTTATCTGAAAGCAATTTTTCTTAACTTCACCGTGGGTTGCCCCTGGTACCGGAGGCTCTTGTGTTCAAAAGGATAAAAGAAATTGCAATTTCATGCAAGCATAAAGAGATGTCGCCCATGTGTGACATGTTGTTTACCAGTGGGATATTAAACTAGGACATGTTCTGATTGTGACCGTTTCTGTTAGCTATTAAACGTGTCAGTACCCTCTGGGTTCTGGTGTTTGTAGTTCTTTGTAGTGTGCAGCAGCCTTCAAAGTTGAGAGGTCACACACTTCAGTGGACATAGCTAATCCTGTCATCTGGTCTTCCATCTGAATCCCTCGGTGATATAAGGTGTTAGAGCTTCAGTTACTAGTCTACGTGTCAGTGTATCACACAGCACGGCTTGCTGGGTAGTCGGGATGAAGGAGGCTGAGTAATGAGCTGTTGGCTGTCACATACTGGATTAATGTGGCTTTGGTGTCTCTGGAGGAATATTTCAGTGTTTCACATTATTCTCAGGAAAAATCCATATCAGTTGTGTGTTCCTTTGGGAGTGATCCGACCGTACAGTTCTCCTGTATTCGCATGCTGCTGCTCTGCAGTGCACCAAGACAAAGACCCAGCGAAGTTGCATTGCATTTGAGTGTTATAGTCCAACAGCTTGACCACAAAATGCCTTCTTTGTAATTATTGTATGTTTGTAATGGAGGGTAAAACCGAAATAAATGTGCTGACTGTGTTTTTCTGTTTTCTCTGAATAGATCGTGAGGACCAATCAATCCTTTGCACGTAAGTACCACAACCCTTAACTCCATTAATCGTCCTCCACTCCTCTCCAGAGGGCACTTCTCTGTTGGGACAGATGATCTGTTCGTTAGGGTGGTTCTGGCAATAAAGCAGCTTAATGGGCTGGAAAATGGAACTGTCTTAAAATGAAGATTGTACAAGCTGCACCTTAAGAGGGTCAAGGTCTCACTTCTTGTCCTCAAAGTATTATTTACCTTGCAGTAGGGCCGGGCAACACGGAGAATATTAAATATATTTATTCATAATATTTTTGACCAAATACCTCGATATTGATAACATAACGACATTATACTGTTAAATATTGGTGCTTTTACCGAATATTTTTTGATAATCAGTAATGTGGATATAATGACTAAGTGGGTAAAGTCAAACAATAGAACAGTTGCAACAGTCTGGTAAGTTCAGAAAATTACCTAACTTTACTGTTATGCAAACTTCGAAACCAGGAAAAGACAACCCTTATGCCATATTACAATATCCAAAATCTAATACGATGTCTAGTCTCATATTACAATATCAATATAATATCGATATATTGCCCAGCTCTACCTTGCAGTGAAGAAAAGTAAAAATACGTGTTGCAGTTTAATATTTCATACAGTACAACAAGAGCCCTTCATACGGATCATCACCTCTGTATTACCTAGTTTCCTGGGTATTTTTTCTCTGTGAAGTAACCCTTTTCCCATCTTCCTCCGTGTTCCTCTCTCCCTGAGTCAGTTGGCCAGCTCCGGTCACACTGCTGTTTTATTTAAGGACTAGTTTCAAATAGCTTTTTGTGGATGCTGGGTTTTGCAGCAGCTCTACCCAACATTGAGGGAGTTATGAGTGCGGTTTGGGGCCCTGTCTTCATCTTCTTTGGCAGAGAGTAATTAAGTGACACACTCTTTGAATGTGGCTTGCGTTGACGCTGCCAATGACAAAGACAAGCACAGTTGCATAATCTGTCCTAAATTCAGAAAACGACACCCTCTGTTGGTGACAGTGGAGCCATTTTAGCAGTGTTACTGATTATTTTAGCACCAGAGAGGACGTCAGCTGTTAATAAGCTAATGCTAGTTATGTGCTAGCAAGCTAAGGTGCTTGCAAAGAAAATACTGCGTAGATTTCTGATCTATCCACATTCTACTTTTACCCTTAGAATGCTTTAGCTTAACTTACAGAAATATAAATAAAAAAAATTGACGAGGAAGCACCTTCCAGCAATACTAAGTCAATGGAGTGCAATAAATTGTGTTTTCCTCCGGTGTGGGCGGGACTTAAATGCAATCTGTTCATATGTCTATATGCTGCATCCCAAAGTTAAACAGTTAAACTGTTGACCCGCTGACATATGAGAGGTCTTAGGGAATGATCAACAGAAGATGATTGAGATGTCCTGCCAAACGTGGCCTTGTAACCCTGCATGCTCACAGCTTATCTATAGAAGAACAAACAGGTTAAAATGAGAGGAGAGCCAGCTTTTTTTCATAAGGAATATTCCTACACTATAAAGCTATGAAGGCATAAAGCCGTAGATGTGTAACTTACTTGACCTGCATATATTCTATGCCTGCATCCTGTGTTTGAGGACTCGCCCATCGACTGCAGTGGTCTATGTGCAGTAGAGTTAATAGCCAGCTAGACTAAAGCCACTGGTATGTAGCTAGATGTAGTGTTGCTGGCCTGGTTCTGGTGTTGGCCCTGATGGACTCTGGTAGGCTGACTGTGGGAGCTGTGGATGGATGTGCATGAACAGAGCTATCATTACAGATGGCTCAAAAGCAGAGCTTGGAAACTTTTGGAGACCCACCAAACCACAGGGTTCTCCAGTAAAACAGGCTGACAAGCAAATGGATGGATTTAAGAAACAACAACATATATCTTGATGGTTGTCCACTCTCTCTACCTCTCTCCTCCTTTTCTCTTTGTTTATTCTTTCCTTGGCTTCCTTCAATCACTCTTGACCACCTTAATGACTAGTTATTTTGGTTAGGGTTTTATTGTGTTTTGTCTCTACCTTGCTAAATTATGGACAACTTACATGGATTATTTCCTGTAATGTGGCTATGCCTCACCACAATAGACTGTAATAATATTGAATGAAGCTTTGGGTCTGAAAATGAATACCTTTTCATTTTTAGCAGGGGCGAATTCACTTGCTTCTATAGAAGTCTATGGGAACATTACCCCACTTTTGACGTATTACTTCAATAAACCTTTTCATAATTACTTTGTGGGCTCAATTGCTAGTTTAAAGTCTTCTTCAATACAGTAAATGATTTATCCCCTTCATTTTAAAATAGACAATAAAGCAGGGATGCTTTAGGACCTTTCAATCAGGACAGAGGCTTAGCAATGCTAACTATGCCACTTTGTACATTTAAGTAGACCTGAACTTGTTTTTGGGCACTGTTCATGTTTTAACTTGTCTTTGAACGCTGTCTCTGAACTTTGATCCTATCACTGTGGGTTTCCACTTCAAAGTTAATTGGGACATTTTGGTCACCTACAAATGTCTTGTTTAGTGATTGGTAGCACCTTGCCATCCAAGGCTAGCTAGCTAGCACTAGCTGGTAACTTAAGGAAAAGTCTGCTCATTTTCTGTACTGCCGTACATGCAGATGAATGGCAGCAGTACCCAGAGGTCTGCGTTTACCAGCCGGTAAATCTCTCCTGAAAGTGAAACTGAAGTGAAAAACAAAGCGTGCTTCTTTTCCCTCATTCATTCTTTATTCACTCACACTTTTTCTCCCTCTTTCTGTCCATGTGTATATCCATGTTGTGTCTCCTCTTTGTTTTCAGAGGTGAATCAGGAGCTGGCAAGACCGAGAACACGAAGAAGGTCATCCAGTACCTGGCCCACGTCGCCTCGTCACACAAAGGACGCAAAGACCACAACATTCCTGTGAGAGCCCCCACACACTTTTCCCTTCCTCTCCTCTCCTATTCTCTCCTCCTTTCCTCTCTCCTCTCCTCTCCTCCTCTCCTCTCGTCTCTCCTCTACTCCTCTCCTCTCTTCTCCTCCTTTCTCATATCTGTCTGTTAAATATAAAGCCAGCAGCTGATTAGGTTAGTGTAGCAGAAAGACTGCAAACCTTGCTCTGTCCAACAGTAACAAAATCAACCTACCAGCAACTCTAAAGCTCAGTAATTAACATGTTGTATGGCATTTCTTTATTCAATACTAGGGCACAAACGTGTCGCAAAAGCTAAAGTTATAATAATAATAATTTTTTAAAAACTATTCCAATAAAAAATATCAATACTTTACTGTAAACTGATAGTTCTGATATGCGTCAGTTCAATAGCAGCATCTACATATTGCACCTTCTACCATCACGTTAAATGAAGCAAGCCACTGAAAATAATGAAACATTATTCCAGCATTTATCTTATGGAAAAAAACAGTAAATCTAATAACAAAAAGACAAATACCATATGTCAAACCAAATGTTCAAACAGTCAACTAAATTTTGCGCATTCAATTAATTGAAGTCTTCACAATTAACTAATTGCATTTTTTTGAAAGTTATGATTGCGATTTTAAAACGATTAATCGCAAATTGACATTTTTTACTCCTCTGTTTTTGCACAGATTAAATAAACACAATTTAACATGTTCATTAGTGAGCTATAGAGAAGCCGGCAGTGGCAGGTGGATTTTATTTCCTTTGGAAAGAACCAGGCTGTTTCCCCCTGTTTCTTGCTGGCTGTTGCTTCATATTTATTGTACAGACGTGAGAGTGGTATCGATCCTCTTATGTCACTGTCAGGTGTATATCCCAACACGTTAAACTATTTAATTATTGAACTGTAATTTGTTAATGTGTTCCATTCAACATTGAAGTGCATAGCTTGGTTTTGATATTCTGCTGATAGGTTGTGTGTATTAATCCACAGCTAAACTAATAGATTTCAATCTAGCCTGACTGGTCGCTCCTCCTGCTTCATGTCATCTGTTGCCATTCGGCGAGAGTGTAACCAGCGCTGGGCCTAGTGTGTACTGGTGTTCTGTTTCCTGTGGCTTGTGTCTGACATAAGCACTTCAGGTTTTAACACTTGCATTTGTTTATCCATAAAAAACAGCCCGAATCTCCCAAAGCATTCAAGCTCCAGGCAAGTGTATCTCCCGCTTTATCAAAAAAAAAAAAAAAATGTATGTGTGTTTAGGGTGTTTGCGTGAATGTGCATGCCCTTCTTCTCTAAATCTCGGCCTCTTCCATAATGATGTTGACGGACTAATCTAAGCTTCTTTCTTCGTGAGGTATGTTTGTGCTGGCTCAGTCTTCTCACATAATTATTAGAAACCCACTGAATCTGCCAATAAATCAGCAGGCTCATGATACTAAAACACTGTGTTTTATCAGTTGGTTTCAGGTCTATTAGAACAGTTGGAAATAGAAGTGTTTTATTAGAAACACATTCAAAAGAATAGGTTTTTAAACCTGTTGGCATTAAGTGCCTGGCATTTCCTGACTCTTTGTAGGTCCATCAGCCTTCTGTTTCTGGGATTTATACATCGTGTTTAGGAAAAGCACATGAACTGTGAAATCAGACCACAGCCACACTAAACATCTCTCCTCAGAAGTTTAATGCCCAGCTTTATCTTTATATATTTTTAGTGTAGTAACTATATGATACTACATGTAAAATGAAGATATCAAAGATGATGAAACATGATGGCAGTTAATCAAATCTTTCATATGTCCATGCATGTTTTCCATTGGTGATATACTTTAGATGCATGTGTGTAGTTAATAATCCTTCCTTGGATTGTGGTGGCACCTGGATCGCGGCTGCGCCTGCTGCCTTTGTCCTGCTCGACGGCCACTGTTTCTACTATTATTATTTTTATAATTAGTTGTAGTTCGATTATCTTTACTGTCATTATTGTTGCCACTGTACATCATGTCATTCCATTATACCCACTGCTATAATAATTATAATTAATATTCCACAATGTTTCCCATAACTATCACAAATGAGACTCTTCTAACACATTACTGAACTCCATCCTCTGGCTCTTGTTCTCTCTAGAAACTTGATATTTTCTGGCTCACTTCTTCTCAGATTCTTGATTTATCCCGCAGCTGTTTTTTTTCTCCCCTAAACCAAATCCTGATGTTTCTGTGTCCGCTCTAAATTTAATAACTAAAGAAGCAGAGTCTTGGCTGCGACCTATAACCTGCAGCTTTGAGCACACACAATCCGAGTGAATGCTAGTTTAATGTGCTTTGTTTCAGTAGCTGTAACTCAGGGCCTCAGTGCTCCCCTGTCAGAGCACACGATCCACACTCACCTTAATGCTGTTTTCCTTCTGCGTTTCATTACGGCTCCCTATGAGCAGAGGTCAGAGGAATGTAGAGCGAAGACAAGTTGGAGGAGAGAGGAGGAAGATGAAGTAGTGGAGAAGAGGTAAAGCAGACCCAGAGGGGAAAGAGGCTTTCATATTTCTCTTAGTGAGAAAGACAAATGGGAATGCCTGTTTATTCTTTAGTTACACTGGGGCGTATGCACTGGTTTCTTTGTTGTTCGATGTCATTCAGAGCCTGAAGAAAATGAGGAGGAGGATAGTTTCTGATTTCCCTCAGTAAAACCCGACGCCCTAGAGAGATGGGTTTTACTGGATCTTTTCTGCATTCAGGTATCCACACATTCAGACTTTCTATGTAGACCTCTAGCAGAGTGAGAGTCAGAGTCGTATTGACTTTTGTTCTGGAGCGTGTTTCCTCGTCGTACTGATCATATCTGAATAACTTCTTTAAGCAAGTTGAGTTGATGCTATAATTTAGGGCCAAGGGAGACATTATTTCCCCGCTTTTATTCACAATTTACTGCAAGATCACAGGGTGTCGATACAAAATGGTGTTTTTCAGTTATGGCGTTGACATGTTTACTTGTTTGAGCAGCTCCTTCTTTTTTCCTTAATTTCTTTTTTTTTTTTTACAAGATATTTTTGTGGCATTTTTAGGCCTTTATTTTTGACAGGACAGCATAGGCCTGAAAAGGGAGAGAGAGGGGGAATGACATGCAGCAAAGAGCCGCAGGTCCGAAACCAAACCTGCGGCCGCTGCATCTTGGACTGAGCCTCTGCATAGAGGTGCGCTCTCTACCAGGTGAGCTACTCAGGCACCGGTGACTTTGGACTTGATGGAAGTTATGAGATCGGATTGTAGTCATTTAGTGTGCAGATCTTGGTTGTACATGGCAATTCAGGACGCTACTCATTCATCTGTGGATGTCCGTGCTCTATCTCGGCTGCAAGTCAAAAAAATTCACTGTCAGTTTCTCTTTTTTTTCTTCTTTCTATTAAACAACAAATCGAAGTAGGGCTATACGTAGTGCCATTTTCTGTCAATGGCTATTTCAAGCTGGTTTATAGCATCGGCCAGCCACTCTGTTCCCTCTTGGCAGTCAGAGTCCAGTATCCTGGAGTCAGTTCAAGGCAAGACCTGATGTGCTGTAGGGGCTATTTCTGTCCGGCCACTGCCCTGGCTAGAGGAGATTGTGTCATGTAAGGGGAAGTGAAGGTTACTGGAGCTGTAGGGAACCGCCTATCTACCCATGTTTTAGGATTTGGGAGGAAGCCATCATTACCATCATGGTGGTAAAGTCTTCGAATATATAAGGTATATCATCACAACCAAAGGAATGCGCAAGCCGGAAGAAGGCTCTCACTCATCGTCAAGAACTAACCACTCACTATAGGCATGTGTCGAAACACACTCGCTGTATTGCCTTTGTGGTTTCACGAGTTTCTGTCAAACTGTTTGGATGTCCTGGCACATTCGACAGAAATCACATTGTACTGCAGTCGCCTAAAGTAAAGCCAACAGAGCCTTGATAAATTGCTTACTTTCCCTAAGATTGGTTTAGCATATTAACGTGGCTCCAATTTTGCTCTTGCTGCTCTGTTGCGAAGAATTGTGTATGTTTTGGCAGGCACAGAAATACGTGATAAATAGTGATAAAAAATATTCATTACATGGTGCCAGACATAAGAAATGTTAAGACAGCTATTTGGCTTCTTACCTCTCTGTCTTTCTCCACAGGGTGAGCTGGAACGCCAGCTCCTGCAAGCCAACCCCATCCTCGAATCCTTTGGCAATGCCAAGACAGTGAAAAATGACAATTCGTCTCGCTTTGTGAGTTCACGGTTCCTGTTTAAATGATCATTTGTTTGATTTAAACATATGTACAGATTGTATCCAGAAGGGAAACAGATTTGTTCCACATTGACTGGCAGGGAAGTTTACATTTGCATTAACAGATACGTACAAAGACATGTGCATAATGTAAACCCGATCCCTCCTGCTTCATGTCATCCAATGCCATTCTGCTACTATTTCTTTCTGAGTTTTTTATATTTTGTGGTTTCTGTGGTTACTTGAAATCCTTTGTTCCATTGGTCCTTTAAAAATTTTTAGATATGAGGAGGAAACAATCAACACTTTAAAGGTTTTGAAAATAGACATTACTAATATACATACAGTAGGTCATTGAAAGTGCCTGAATTTAGAAATTTTTTTGCAAGAATAGAAATTGAAGATCTTTTAATTTCTGTTTCACTTAACATGAGTGAAAATGCTATATATTAGTTTTTGTGTGCTAAGAGTCTGCTGTCACTGTAACACTTTTCACATATTCAAGCATCTCTTTTTTCTTAAGGTTGTCTGTGATCTTCGTTAAAGCCTGACTATTTTCGGACTTTTATTCGTGCAGTGTTAAATTTGGAAAATGGGCCTGGAAAGTCCTCAAATTTGATGTTTAAAAGGTGTTGGGACCCTGTAATTTAAATACATAACTTTAGAATATTTGTCAATGTACCGAAAAATCTAGTATTTTAAAGTGGACTGATGCTGCACTTTTAATCTATTGCTATATATATGATCTTGTAGTGATGCGTTACAGGAATTACAGCAATTATCGCTCTAAGCATGGCCGAAGTTAACAACCCTGGTGTTCAGTCCTCATGAATCACCGGCTGTCTCAGTGGAGAAGCAATGAAGCCCGGTGGACAGATGGGCACACATATTCACACACGCTTAAGTACACACATTAATTCATTGTCAGGAAACCACAGACATGCCTGAGATTCTTTCTGACCTGTTAACCTGGCTTTTCCTTAAATGGGCATTTTGTTACTCCACTGTCATCTGCAAGAATCCACCAAGTGGTATTCAGAATGAAACGGTGTTCAAAGAGAGAAGAAATATGTGACAGACAGATTAACACACACACACACACA
>NC_045747.1:1409670-1432159 GCF_008692095.1 Etheostoma spectabile | reverse complement strand
CACACACACACACACAGAGTACAGTACACGTCAACATCATATACTCTGTTTTTAACATGCATCTTGTTTCCTACAGGGGAAGTTCATCAGAATCAACTTTGACGTCACAGGATACATTGTCGGGGCCAATATTGAAACTTGTATCCTTATTCCCGGGACAGGCTGAAGGAGCAGACGCTCAAAGGATTGTTTTCAACACAAGAAAGAAAGCTAAAAGACAGGGTACACGTTGAGTTTAGATCTGAGAGCAGTGGTTAGGCTGTGTAAGACTCACCACAGCTTATGCTCACCACAAGAATTTCAAACGTCGTTCAGCTAATTCTCCAGACAGAGCTAGAGAGGGACCACGCTCTTAAGAAACCAAGTTTTTACTGCTGTTCCTCATTTTCATTCAAGTTTATTTATGCATTGTGACGAAAATAATGGATACGGCTCTGCAGGATAATAATTCTTTGTTGCAAGATTTTATTCCCCCGGATTCTTCTAAGATCTTGGATATCAACCTGTTGTTCCTCATGAGCAGAAATTTTCCAACAATGTGGTCTTTTTTATAATATTTACTATAAATAGTTTTTTTCGTGTTGTAGTTTTCATGTCTAGTCCTTAACCTTTGCTCTCAGACCTTCTGGAGAAGTCGAGGGCCATCAGACAGGCCAAAGATGAGAGGACCTTCCACATTTTCTACCGCCTGCTGGCAGGGGCTGGAGAGCACCTCCGCAGTGAGTGTCTGACAACTGCTATAAGGATAAACAAAAGTATCTTAACAATGACAGTCAGGTTTATATGTTTGTGCCAGTTTGCTTTAGACGAGGAACAGACCTAAAGAAAGCTGGTTTCAATTAGCACAACTAATCTTTTTTCCTCGTTAGCTTTTAATTTAGCTTGTTAGTACATTGTTTCATGATGATGCAGAACGTGTTCAGATAGCACATTTCTTTTATTACTTAGTGGATTTTAAAGGTTCCTTGATCTCTCCCTTACTTATCTGCTTGCTCACTAGAGCTGGGGTGCCCAAATTATTTCATATGATGGGACAAACTGTATCTCGATGGAAGGCCACAAGCCAAAAATAAATGTTAGAATTCCATAATTCATGTAATTCTTCATAGATAAAATATATGCATTTAATTTACAGGGAGGTTTACATTGTCGTTAAACTCAGATTAATCACTTTTAATCGGCTCACAATTTATGTTTTTTGTATGTCATTAAGGTTAGGATTTTAAGGCACTTTCAAAATAAGAGGAGAATAAGCATGAGCATGTCAAATGCCATGGTGAGCCAAAACAAAGGGGCCACGGGCCAAGTTTGGCCCATGGCCCAAAACTATCACTTCCACACAAATGACATATAGTGTAAGTTCTGGCAGGTCACGGAGTAAAACTTGACTATTATCTCAGCTCATAGTTGACAGTTTCTAAGCCAGCACACCAGCTGATGGCTTAGCTGATTCCCTCTTTTGATTGAATTTCCACATAGCACAGTCTATTTAAACTGCTTTTCCCAGCGCATGCTCAGTCATGTAAGGCTGGTATCATGTGGACGCGCCACCAGTTTCGTTGTCAGCAACATAAACTATGCACTAGCTTTAACAAACCGAAAGTATCCCAACATGCAGCACTGTACATTACCTGGGAAGAACACACATCTTAAAGCTAAAGCATATAAAGAATGCTGGTTAAAATTAGCTTTAAAATACTCAAGAATTACCTACTCTTTGTTTTCCTTTCCTTCTCCAGCGGACCTGCTGCTCGAAGGCTTTAGCAACTACCGTTTCCTGTCGAATGGTAACATTACCATCCCTGGCCAGCAGGACAAAGATAATTTCCAAGAGACTCTGGATGCCATGCGCATCATGAGCTTCTCCCATGACGAGATTGTCTGTGAGTAGTACTTCCAGATGTGCCCTGAAACACAGACTTTCTTATTCTCCCTCTTTTTCTATACTTCCTATGCATTCCTTTGTTTCCTCTCTTAAGAGACTCTTCCATTATCTAATTCTGCCCCCCTCGGTCATCACTTAAATGTTATTGTATCCCTGCCAGGCATGTTAAAGGTGGTCTCAGCAGTGCTGCAGTTTGGCAACATCATCTTTAAGAAAGAGAGAAACACGGATCAGGCCTCCATGCCTGAGAACACAGGTAAACATCCAACACCCAGTCAAAGTAAAACAATGTACACACACACTCGTGTCCTCGCTCGTGTCAGTCATGATTCCTGAATCTAGGAAATGAGGTGACTGTGCTTCAGTTTCCACCACAGGTGTTGGAAACAGACCATCATTTCCTCATATATACACACTGACACAATTTTCTCGTTCACTGTGAACACATGCTTTATTAGCAACATGATTACACTCAAGATAGATTGTGTGTCTTTTTATATTGGATTGCTTGTAATGTTTCGATCATGTCATCACCATCACTTGCTCCTGCAGTCTGGACTATACTGTAGTCACATACCTCTAATTAATATATAAAATATTTAGTTTTATTAAGTCTGCTGTCTGGGGGTCAGACCAGACCCATAGGAATTCCCTTAAACGAAGGCCCTGAGCCATTTTTGGGGGGTCTCAACTCAGCCATGAAATGCAGAATTTGGGTCATACGTTTATCCTGGATTGATAAAATTGAGTTAAGCTGTGTTATATTGTGTGATTTTTTATTTGAGCCTAGCACCAAACTTAAATCAGATTCTGAAGATAATAAAAAAGCACTATAACATTTTTTTATCAAATCTTAAATGTATACTAAGCAATATGTTACATGCTTCCTGCTTCCTCACTTTTTACTCCCAGTGGCGCAGAAGCTCTGCCACCTGCTTGGAATGAATGTAATGGAGTTCACCAGAGCTATCCTCACCCCGAGGATCAAAGTGGGGCGGGACTACGTACAGAAGGCACAGACCAAAGAACAGGTAAGGGGCCATCTAACGCTATCAATGAGGATGTTTCCATTCCATTTTTACCCCTTTTTGTTTAGCTGTGAATAAGTGAAAAAACATCAAACCTGGATAAGTTTAATTCTTATCTTTATATCTGTGCTATCAGAGATATATACTGTATAGAAACATATACATTATATTGGATTAGATTAGAATTAGAGCCCGACTGATATATTAGGCATTTCCCAAACTATCGGTATCAGCATTTACAATGGCCGATTTTTTATGAATGCATATTTAAAAAATAACATAAAAACGGACGGTCAACCATGTTATGATTGAGCATTGCATAGTTTGTCCACCAGAGGGGGCTCTACAACATCCCTGTTGGCAACACTCTGATCATTTTTTTTTTTTTGTAATTGTGTTTTCGTTTAAAGGACTTTAAGTTTCTGAAGTTTGTACTTTTATACTTTTTATTTATCATAACTTTAATATATTTTGATGACGGAATTTCCCCTCTGTGGGATGAATAAAGTATTATCTAATCTAATCTAATGTTCTTCTGTTCTGTCTTCTGTTATCATGATCAACTCATAAATAATTACAAATAACTAATGTTAAGGAAATCTGTTTATGTTTTGTTGCGCGTTTCTGGATTTAAAAATATATATATCGGATGATATATCGGAATATCAGATTTTTAAATAACCAAATATTTGTATCGGTATCGGCCTTAAAAGTCCTTTATCGGTCGGGTTCTAATTAGAATTGCTGACTCTCACCCTGTTTTTTTTCCTCAGGCTGACTTTGCTGTTGAAGCCCTGGCCAAGGCAACATATGAACGGCTGTTCCGCTGGCTGGTCCACCGCATCAACAAGGCCCTGGACAGGACCAAACGCCAGGGTGCATCTTTCATCGGCATCCTGGATATCGCTGGCTTCGAGATCTTTGAGGTGCTGATTGTGGCGCTTTACTAACAAACTCATTTCTACAAAACACAAACTACCTTCTAGACATTTTGTTCCTTTACACATGGATTAAGCTTAATCCAAAAATCCAGGTTGTCTGATCATTTGAAAGGTTTTATTGGTTTAATCAAAGTCATCTAAAGACAAACAATCACCTTTACACAATAATCAGATGGAAAACATGTTACCATGGCTGGAACAAACTTCTGCTTTTCGCTTCCTTTCAGCTAAACTCATTTGAGCAGCTGTGTATCAACTACACCAATGAGAAGCTGCAGCAGCTCTTCAACCACACCATGTTCATCCTGGAGCAGGAGGAGTACCAGAGGGAGGGCATCGAGTGGAGCTTCATCGACTTCGGCCTGGACCTGCAGCCCTGCATCGACCTCATCGAGCGGCCGGTCAGTGTTCTCCATTTATTTATTTTGTTTGCTGATGTCTCCATTGAATTTTTGGTTGTTTGGTTATTTGTGTCTGTTTTGTTCTGTTTTGCTTATCTTGTTTGTATGTGTTCAATGTTTTTTGTGGTATCTTGTTCAAGACCCCCTTGAAAACGAGATGGTACATCTCAAGGGGTAATCCGGACAAAAGAATTTCAAAGAATAGTATGTTGAAGAAAGTGATAGTACAGTCAAAAAATCTCATTATAGAGCATGTCAAAAAAGTTATAAAAAAGTCATAGTATAGAATGTACTATACTTTTTAGTATGGTATTACATAAAAAGTCATAGTATAGCATGTTGAAATAAATCATAATGTAGTATGTTGAAAGAAAATCATAGTATGTCAAAAAAAGGTATAGTATAACATGTTGAAAAAGTTTTAGTAAAGTATTTCATAAAATGTCATGGTACAGTATGTCGAAAAAGTTATAAAGTCATAGTATAGTATGTTGAAAAAAAGTAATAGTATAGTATGTTGAAAAAAAGGTGTGTGACTTTATTCATATGCCTAGGAATACATGTGTTTTTGCCTATGTTACGTGTCTTCTCAGACCAACCCCCCTGGTATCCTCGCTCTGCTGGATGAGGAGTGTTGGTTTCCCAAGGCCACCGACAAGACCTTTATAGACAAGGTGCTCCAGGAGCAGGGCACACACACCAAGTTCCAGAAGCCGCGTCAGCTTAAGGACAAAGCCGACTTCTGCATCATTCACTACGCCGGAAAGGTATGTACTGTATTTCGGGCCCATAAAGGTGTCTTGTATTCTGACTGCTCTCCTGGGAATGGTAGCTGGTTGGACCTACTACCAAAGTATAGGGTTGGGTACCACCGGTATCTACCTTAACAAATGACAATGCAGATCGGTGCCTCTTTTCAGGGACACTTAAATGCCTGCGCTGCACTTTGGTGTTCCGAAACAGACGTTACAGGCAACAGAGGCATCACTGCACGTGACGCTAGTTAATACTACACTGAGCAGCAGGTAACGTTAGCCTACCTTTAGCTAATAGCTTTCTTAAACATGGTTAAAATGCTGAAAGCTAAACGTCAAAAGTATGGCTCTATTTCACTGGAAAAGATTCCAACACCGGGACGTACAACAGATGCAACTAAAGACACAGAGGAGACGAGCTGCACCTTGTGAGGCAACTTGGACACTGCCGGAGTTGTCTGAGAAACAACACAGACAGGACTTAATGGTGCATTTAATTGCACCTTGTAAGCTCATGGTGCATTCAAGTGCCTCTCTTTTGTCCAATACCATTCTGTCATCTAGTGTTTTTTGTTGTTTAATAGCAATTTTGAATAAATCATTTAAATTTGACCATATGACCTTAGCGATTAACAAGCCTTTATTTAAGGTGCTTTTTTTAATGAATCAGTTCAGGCACCAGCACCATTCTAAAAGAAAATCGTTTTAGCACCGATATCGAGAAAAAAAAAAAAAGATACCCAACTCTACCTTAGTGTGCTTCACTCTTAGGAAAGAGTTCTTAAAAACTTTATTCATGTCCCCTTTATAGCTTCAGATTCATCCATGTGTCTGTTTCTGGCCTGTTTTGAAGCCTTTCTCGGAAGTACAGACTTAGCTCCCCTGAAGTTGCAGTTAACCAGGTCATTGCATGAAAACAATAGCCCAGTTGTCGTCCTGCTGCTGTAGGACACCACATCTGGTTCACATTGGTGTGCGATTGAGTCTTTGATGCCTGGTGGTTACATAACGGAAGGATTTCAACTTTCACCTTTGTATGGTGGTCTGCCATCTGCAAAAGAAAACGATACTCCATAACATTCCAGAGAGGACACTCGTCTGTCAGCCATAAAAGCTGATATGATCCCAAGAGTGGTAGTGAAGTGAAGAGCGTTGTGTCTAAGCATCAGTCCTGGACCTGAGCTTTGCCATGACAAACATGTGAAGATCTTAGATTCCACTCGAAATCAAGCATCCAGTGTTCGATACTGGAGCCAGCATTAAATTTGAACTTCATTAAATAAACCCTGCATGACAGAGTGAAACTGAAAAGGAAGATAAGTGCAAACATTTTGAGTTTGCTTTTCCAGGATTCTAATAAAACCCATATGAAGATCTTACATTCCTCCTCTCAGGTCGCCCCCCATGTCTGTTACTTCTTATTATGTCCTGCTCCAATCCAGTCTTCGTAGTACATTAGTGTTCGAAAAACACATCCAAGTAAAAGTCATCATCATTTTACAGAGACTAATCCCATCAACACATTATGGTCCAGTAAGACGTGACACATAATGTGTACACATAAACATAAACAGCAGACAGGAGTATGTCAGAGACAACAGGCAATGAGTATACACTGTTCAGTTCAAGTTAAGGACAATGATAAAATAAATAAATACACAAATAAATAATGTTCCCAGACAAATGGTACACAAGCAATGTAAACCACCGAATAGTAAAATAAGATGTGTATTCCAAGAAACAATTGTCTGGGGTTTAAAAGTCTGATAGCCGACTGAATGAAGGACTTAAAGGGAAATTCAATTTGTAATACATGTAATACAAGTTGAGGTATAACCCAACAGAGATTCTTGTTTTTTTACCACTCGTTGTATCTATTATCCCGCGTAGCACATGCAGCACATCTGGTGCTGCATATTCGGAAACACTATTAGCGCCAGAGCTAGCTCTCACTTTAGACATATGGTTGCAGACAGGTGAAGCAACAGAGCAGCAGCCATTAATCACAGACTGAAAGCCAGTCCTCTGGAAGTGTATTTTTACAGTAATGAAAGGAAAAGGATTGGATGACATATGAATGAAATCTGTCTTGATAAATTAGTTTACTGTTTTTAGTTTGCTGTCGGGAGGCCAAACCTTGTGTGTGGTCATTGTTGGAATATACAGTGTATTACACCGTGGCCTGTTTGGGTGTAAAGGGAAACTCACTGCAGAGCTTGTTTAGCTGCTCAATGTTAGGGCTGCACAATATGAGAAAAATAGGCAATACGTCTTTAAGTGGTTGAATATCGCGGTGACATTGCTTGAGATAAATTAACAGATATTAAAATGTACTCAGTTCTAGTCTACTGCTAAATACAACAAATTTCTTGTTGAATTCAAAACTGAAAGTATATTTTTCTAAAATTATTTTATTGAACATTAAACTAAACACAAAAGGCTCCATTAAAAAAAGAGATAATGGTAGTTACATTTTCTACTGGTAGTCTCGTTGAGCTAATAAAAAAAAAAATCCTGAGTGTCTTTTGCAATGTGCTTATTGTGTAAGTTGATATCATGATGACGATAATAATAATACATTTTATACTGCACTTTTTACTGACAAATCAATCCCGAAGTGCTACAGGAGATTAAAATCAGAGTAAAAATAGAAGCCAATCAAAGAAATAAAGATAAACAAAACACAAATACACATTCACGAGAAAGCTTGATTAAAAAGAAAGGGTTTCAGGCCCTTTCTGAAAGAGTCAGGGGTTTGAGGAGCCCTAAGGTGGTCTGGGAGGGAATCCCACAGACGAGGAGCGGCTGAGCAGAAAGCCCGATGCCCCATGGTGCGGAGCTTGGTCCTATGGGGACGAAGAAGGACTTTTTTTCCAGAGCAGAGGTTATGTAAGGAGGCTTGTGAAATAGGTCACCTGATAGAGAAGGTATAAAGGTTTACTCCGCGACGCAGCGGCCGTGGGTTCGACTCCGCCCTGCGCCCCTAAGCTGCATATCATTCCCCCTCTCTCTCCCATTTCATGTCTTCAGCTGTCCTAGAAAAATAAAGGCCCAAAATGCCCGTAGTAAAACATAGTTGTCCAACCCCTGAAGTAACATGGATGAATCGCTGTGTTTGTTTAGGTGGACTATAAAGCTGATGAATGGCTCATGAAGAACATGGATCCTCTGAATGACAACGTGGCCACGCTGCTGCACCAGTCGACTGACAAGTTTGTGGCTGAGCTCTGGAAAGACGGTGAGACTCTAAACAAAAATGTTTCTGAATTCTGAATAGACCTGCATTTATTCTTATCAGTCCAGGAGGATGTTACACACCATACCTAAAGTTAACAAATGAGGTACAAAAAAGGGAAGCATTTAAAAGCGGTTTTGTCTTTTGTTTGGGTTTTTGGCTATTTTACAGTAGCAGCAGTTTGTCTTTGAATTTGGTTCAGATGTTCATGTTGCCCTCAGGATGAAATGTATTAATTTAGGTGATTCTTAATTTTTCATCATAGATAGATAGATAGATAGATAGATAGATAGATAGATAGATAGATAGATAGTCGTTATTGTCCACTGGGGAAATTTGTTTCCACAGTCTTTACAGGGCTTCACAAATATACCTACATACATATACAGTAAACATAGACACTATCATCAGAACTAAATGTTAAGTTGTCCAAGACTTTGGTTTATGACCACATATCCACAAAATTAATGACATTCCCATCGGCCTTAACTGTACTGTTAAATTCCAATAAAATATGTCAGCAGAGCCACTAGCATGGCTGTAGACTTTTTAAAGCATGTTAGAACAACTGAACCTCCAATTAAATGAAACGGGAAATACATTTTCTCTTCTCTCACACTTCCTGTCTGAGTTTCATTCAGCCGTGTGCTTCATGGTTTTTTTAACGTGGGATGGGCTTTGTCAGCAAAAACTTGAAGTGTAAACGAGCTAACAGAGATAGAACACTTTTTTCTCAGAGCCAAATAACAGATTTATTGCTAATCCTGTATTTTCTCCCCCAGCAAATACACTCTCAATATTACAGTCAGATAGCCTTTATAATCTTAATTTTATTTTGACTTTTTATTTGATTTTTTTTATGGAGCCACAGACAGGTGAAATAGAAAGCAAAATGTTTATACAGCATAACACTTTCTGGATGAATCTTTCTCCTGATGAATGTTTGGCTATGATAACACTGTCTTTAAATGATAACAAGGCTTTGATAATATGCATGTACTGTATCATTACAGTGCATTTATTCCTAATCAATGCTTGCAAAAGGTGTGTGTGTGTGTGTGTGTGTGTGTGTGTGTGTGTGTGTGTGTATGGAAGATGTGTGCATGTGTTTGCATGCCCACTTTTCTCTCTCTCACTCTCCTGTCTTCTTTCTCTGTCTGTGTCTCTGTTGCTGTAGACATTCAGACGTTTCAGAGAGCCTCTTTCTATGACAATGTGTCTGGGCTCGATGAAGCTCCAGGTGAATCTTAGGAACACTTAACCTCCGTGTACCACCGGCTTCTCCTCATCCTCTCCTCATTGTAGGGATCATTGGTTCCCTGTCCTGTCCTCGCTGCACTGTGCACCCCTCTAAAAAAACTTGCCTCTGGTTTTGCATGGCTGTAATGACTCTATATATTAAAACATTTCATTCTTCTGTGAGTGCTGGTGGCTTACTGGCGCTCCTAATAATCCAACAACTATTGCTTGAATGATAAGGCAGGCAAGGCATTTCTTTTTGTAATTGTGCAAATAAGGTAACAAAAGGCTAAAATTCAAAGACAGATTATAAAGGGTAGTTGTTGCGTGGGCAGGTGTAAACACTTAACTCACTGAGATGAGGTTGTTAAGATGGATATTTATTGTTCACCCTGAGTAAGGCCAGTCAGGCAAAATAGTGATACAAAACATAATTAACTTAAGAAAAGTTAAAACACTTTCACGAAAATAAAGAAAACTGACGTGAGAGTCAAGACGTTTACATTATAAAACATACAACTGTTTCCTATTGACCTTTAAACAAATCATTACTGAGGGCATCCAGCAGGCGTCCTGCTCGTCAGGATTTTCTCAGGCTCTCTGTCTCCCGAGCAAATGCAACTGCCAGTCTATATAGGCCTGAAGCCCGCCCCTCAAATTGGAACATACCAACACTACAATGCAGGGGTGGCTCAGGTGACTAGACAGTAAAGAAGGCTCCATACAGCCAAAATGAATGTCTCTATTAAACTAGAAATTTACAGAATATCATTTATATAATTCACATTAACATTTTGAGGATTGACATACATGTGAACACGCTAAACAAACATATACAGGTAACATTTAAGGTCAGTCTTTGAAGGCTAAAATAGGTAAAGTAATAGGTAAGTTTTTTGTTTACTGGGGCGGCCTCTAGCTCACCCGTAGAGCGTGCGCCCCATGTAGGCTGAGTCCTTTGCAGCGGCCCCCCAAATCTGACCTGCAGCCCTCTGCTACGTGTCATCTCCTCTCTCTTCCCCATTCCTGTCAATTCTTTGTCACCATCAAATAAAGAGAAAAGCTCCCAAAAACGTTTTCTTGCTGGGATGTAATATGATGTAATACAAGAATAAAAAATCTGCATGCCAGATATCTGATCCAACATATTGATCTTTGTTATTAGAAGATATTTTAGAGAAATGTGCTGCTGAACTGTCATGCAGTTGTAGGTTTAAAAGTAATGGGATTAATGGGATTGTGTCCTTGATTTGAACACAGATGGTCTAGTTAAAGAGACATTTAAATGTATTTTTTGCTTGTTATGTTACTGAAGTACACGTTAACAGTTTCTAGGATGTTATTGTAAGCGTGGATTAAATTTTGATATGATGACAAAGTATGTGGTTTTATAACATTAGTAAATGTTCCAGCATTATGAACTGCACTGCACTACTATTTGTTGAGATTATTTTAGATTGAATCCATTTCCAGTTGATATAAAATAGCCAGTATGTCACAATTCAGAGTTTGTTTCTGTATCCAATTTGACTGACAGATTGTTACGCAGCAGGCTAGCTGAGAGAACCAAGCTTCTGTTATGTTGGCTGTCATATCAAACCAGCTGTTGGTTTCTGGCCACCGCTGCTGTGACACCATTGTCTGTCTTCATGCTTTATCACAACATCCTGCACAGCAAATCCTGCTCTGTTGAATACATCAACCTTTATTGGCAACATTGCCCGAATATTATCCATATTGGATTTAAATTCAAGTTTCTGGCTTTTCTCTTTTCTGCATTCATGTACACTGCACAGCATTTTGCTTCAATGTACTTGCATCAGTCACCTGTGTATCCCTGAATTAATGCAGATATCGGTTTGTTTCTCCTCATGTCATGTTTCATCACCAGTCGACAGAATTGTGGGTCTGGACCAGGTTGCAGGCATGAATGAGACAGCGTTTGGTGCTGCCTACAAGACCAAGAAGGGCATGTTCCGCACCGTGGGACAGCTGTACAAGGAGCAGTTATCCAAGCTGATGGCCACGCTGAGGAACACCAACCCCAACTTTGTCCGCTGCATCATCCCCAATCATGAGAAAAGGGTGAGTTGACTGTCATAGTTACTCTCAGCACAAGCTAGGCTGAGGATTTTGCTATCAGCACATTTATAAATTCTGTACTGTATCACAATTTTGTACTGTATACAGCAATAAATTCCAGGGGTGGCTTTTTTAGGACAGACACACTGCAGTGTTTATGACCTAAAACCCAAATTAAAATGCAGCCTCAAAAAAGAAGAAAGGTCCAAGGCACTCTTCTTGTAAAACGTTAAAAAAAGCTTTTATTTAGATGGCTATTTCATATTGAAATTGTTAGTACATTTTACAGAGTACAAGTTTGAGTTTATTTAATATATATAGCACATTAAATGGCAAGTTTGCACCAAAGGACTTCACAAGGATAAAATCCTACGTACACAAGCATAAAACACATATACATTATGCATAGATATAGTAGAAATGTAACACTATTCAAATACACTTGAAATCAGATAACACACACACACACACACACACACACACACACACACACATATATATATATATATATATATATATATATATATATATACATACGCACCCACTCACACATCACACATATAGAAATAAAAAATAGAGCTGGGTAACAACCCATGCGTAGCAGCACAAACAGCCTTCTTCAGGTGACACACCCTTTCAATATGAAATAGACGTCTAAATAAAGGCCTTATAACTTTATGCAAGAGAAGTGCCTCGGGCCTTTCTTATTTTTGGAACTTTTGTGTTCCCTTCATGATTTGTTTGAACTTTTGAGCACTCTAGACCTTTTTTATTCTTAAAAATGCTTCTTATTAAAGTTCAATTAAATTTTAGTTTTGCAGAACCTGTACTCAAAATGTTCCTCTTCTTCAACTCTTTTTTAATCTCCCTCATGACCCCAGGCAGGGAAACTGGACCCCCACCTGGTTCTGGACCAGCTGAGGTGTAACGGTGTGCTGGAGGGGATCCGGATCTGCAGACAGGGCTTCCCCAACCGCATCGTCTTCCAGGAGTTCAGACAAAGGTACAGTTGTAATGTCAACTGTAACTAGTATGATATAAAACACACAAAAAAAAGTGCATTATGCCATAAGTGGTCATAAATTGATAAATATCACAGATACAGGGTATAAAAGTGTTTTAAAAGCCCTATTTGCACGGGACTAGTATTACCTGGGTACCACTAGTAATTTGTAATAATTGGGAAGGTTGTTTGTTCTCTTTATCTCGCGCAAATCTGCCATGTCTGTAATTTGGGGTTGTATTAATTTGGCAATTATAAATATTTTGACTATTCTAATCTCATGTAAATAGGGCTAAAGAATCATAAATGTCACCCCCTTTCTACTTTATCTGACATGTTGTATGAATGTATGGCTTATATGTAAATACCAGTATATTTTTATCCTGTGTTTTACCGTAGGTTTATTTACTTGACCGTATTAGATTTCATTAGATCACTTTTTTTTTTTACTGTAAAGCACTTTGTGACTGGTTTCTGTAAAAGGTGCTATATAACTAAACATGTAGTATACTTTTGCAACCAGTAAATAAAAGATAGATGGTGTCATCCTAGTGTTTGATGTTCTGTCTGCTCTGTGTCCAGGTATGAGATCCTCACTCCCAACGCCATTCCCAAGGGCTTCATGGATGGCAAGCAGGCCTGTGAGAGAATGGTAAGAAGCTAGTTTAGGACTAATGACATGATCTCCACTGCTGCCTTACAGGTCACACGGCTTCCTTTTGAAACAACGGTGTCAGTTTTATGATCAGGCAATTGCCAAATTTGAAAGAATAAATCACTTTTAGCAACAAATGATCTGCTCGAATTTCACCAAGCAGTTTCTCCTTCAGGTACCTCAGGTAGACCTTCCGTCCTTTCAACGTCTCTCTATCTCTCTGATAGATTAAAGCCCTCGAGCTGGATGGAAACCTGTTCCGTATCGGCCAGAGTAAGATCTTCTTCAGGGCTGGAGTCCTGGCCCACTTGGAGGAAGAGAGGGACCTGAAGATAACTGACATCATCATTTACTTCCAGGCAGTCTGTCGGGGATATCTGGCACGCAAGTAAGGAGGTCTCTACCAATGCTGTCTGCATTTAGGATCTACTCAGCCCTCCCTGCAACTAAAATGAAGTACTATCTAAATGTCTGATCCCAAAAAAACCTAACCTTTACAGTTGTCTCACTCAGTTTTTGTTCTCTTCAGGGCGTTTGCTAAGAAGCAGCAGCAGCTCAGTGCTCTGAAGGTTCTCCAGAGGAACTGTGCTGCCTACCTAAAGCTGCGTCACTGGCAGTGGTGGAGACTCTTCACCAAGGTGTGTGCTTGTGTGTCTGTAGATGTGTAAATTGAACAGACCCTGTTTGTGTTTGAGTTATTAATGTCCCCCTAGTCTCGCATTGCCTGACCTCTAAAAAAAGGTCTGGCTACACCACAGATGTATTCTGGGATAGGAGAAAAAAAAAACTTCTGGGTTGTTTTGCATTTCTTTAAACAATCACAATCATCACATGGGCGGTGCTAAGCTCCGGATGCAGCGATGGTGGCTCTCTAAAATAGTCTCGGAAAGGAACTTGTTTTGGTGGAACATTTGTACCCCGCAAAAGAAAACGCCACATATAATTTTGAATTAAGTTAAGTGTTCACAGAATACAGTAACGTAAGCTATTTCAATTAGCTGAAACATGGTTAAACCTCATTTTCTCTTAGCAGTGTATTGTGTACTTCCTTCACAGCAGTCCCACCATTCGGTCCCAAAACGTCCCTAGTTAGAGAGGAAATGGAAGAAAACAAAAAATAAAACTAAGAAATACCTAGGAGAGGGGGGAAAAATCAATACAGCATAGTATTGCGACAATTTCCGTGGCAGTACATTATCGATACACAGACGCCAAGTATCAATCTATTATTACATATGTGTCTGTCAGTCTATCTGCTTGACAATCCCATTTCGAACCAATAAAATTGAAGAGAGATGAACAAACAGAGGAATGTATCTTTTTAGATTAAACGGATGTTGAAAATGTTCCTTTCAGGACATAATTGAAGAAAAAAAAAAGTTGAATAAATGGTTATACATTGCAATATATCGCAGATTATTGTAATATGTTTAAAATCACAATAATATTGTATCATGACATAAGTATCATAATGATATCGTATTGTCTCTGGTGATTCCCACCCCTAGAAAAAACTTATTAGGCCTGCCTTTTTGAACGATCAAAATTCCTTCAAAACTTGTCATTTTCAGCATGTACCTTGCTACCTTAAAGCTTGTCATTTTTGTTTCCTGTAAAAAAGGTGTTTTGAGAACAGCAACGCACGGAATGCGGACATTGTCCGTTGATTCAGACTAAACGCCCGACTAGTCTCTGAAAGGTGTCTGTGTGTTTATCTGTACCTGCAGGTGAAGCCTCTGCTGCAGGTGACCAGGCAGGAGGAGGAGATGCAGGCTAAAGATGAGGAGCTGGTTAAGGTGAAGGAGAAGCAGACCAAGGTGGAGGGAGAGCTGGTGGAGATGGAGAGGAAACACCAGCAGGTCAGTTCCACCCGCAGCAATACTCTGCTGCGTTGGTACTAGGGCTGCACAGTATATCGGGGGGTTTTGTCGTCATTGCAATATGAACTAGCGCAACACTCATATCGCAAAATACTGTGGTATATCGCGTAAGACACCCAAAGATTTTTTTATCAGTTGAAAATTGCATTTTAACATCTGTTTTTTCTTTTTTTAGTGCTGCCTTTTATATCCATTTCAATGTTCAGTTTGTTCAATAAAGAATGTTGGAAATAATTTCCTCTCATTTTGAATTCAACAAGCAATTATTGTATTTTAACATAATACTGAAAGCAGCAGAAACTGAGTACATTTCAACATCTGTTTATTCATCGCAAGTAATATATCGCGATATTTAACAACCTTATTGTATATTGCTAATTTTCCTCATATTGTGCAGCCCTAGCTGGTACCAAATCATAACAAACTGTATCGGATTTATTTTATGGCTACATAATTAAAGGTTTTAATTAACATTATGTATGTGTAGTTAATGGAGGAGAAGAACATTCTAGCAGAGCAGCTGCAGGCCGAGACAGAGCTGTTTGCAGAGGCGGAGGAGATGAGAGCTCGCCTGGCTTCCAAAAAGCAAGAGCTGGAGGAGATCCTCCATGACCTGGAGTCCCGGCTGGAGGAAGAAGAAGAGAGGACCCAGAGCATGCAGAACGAGAAGAAGAAGATGCAGTCCCATATCCAGGTTTGTCCTCAGGGATGTACTGGTTACTGAAAATCTGAATCAGGTTTATTGCCAAAGTAAGTTACACTTACGTAGAATTTGCTGCATACATAAACTAACATATTGAACATTAATATGATATAAACAATACACAAAAACATAATATATACAAAATAGCTGTTTAATGTAAGAAAATGGAGGCTTGATGGATTGAGTGCAGAATGTGCAAAAATATAAAATATGTGTGGGGGGGGTTGAGAGTCAATGTCAGTTGACCCTTGTTGATGAAATAGTGTTTGCACTCATGAAAATATATTTCAAGATATTACTGTGTCATAAAAAAATGTGTGTGTAGGACCTGGAAGAACAGTTGGATGAGGAGGAGGCTGCCAGGCAGAAGCTGCAGCTGGAGAAAGTGACGACTGAGGCCAAACTGAAGAAATTTGAAGAGGACATTTTGCTGCTAGAAGACCAGAACTCCAAGTTCATCAAGGTGAGCTGAAATGGGAAGGCTGGTTTTGAATTAGAGATGGAGGGTGTCTTTACTGCACTACGTAATAAGATACAAAGGTTTCAGATCATTTGAATATGTTGATGTGATGCTGTGCGCTAAGCTGCCTGGATCTCTTCCTTTTAGGAAAAGAAGCTGTTGGACGATCGAATCAATGAGATGACCGTGGCGCTAGCTGAAGAAGAAGAAAAGGCAAAAAACCTGGGCAAAGTCAAGAACAAGCAGGAGATCATGATGGTCGACTTGGAGGGTAAAATAATCAAATGAAAACAGAATGCAAAGGATAGTAAAGTGGAATTATTAATCAGGAGATATTTTTGGAATTAAGGCAAGGCAAGGTTATTTGTAAAGCACAATTCATACACAAGGCTTTTTCAGGGGCAGAGTAACACATTGTGAGCCTAAGCATTAAGAGTACATTCAAGCGACAAAGGATAATTAAAACGACATGAATGAATAGTTAATATTAAAACATAATTATCCATTAATCCATTAAACATCAGGGAGTTTGTTACATAGGTGAAGGGTATAAAACTTAAACTTCACATTGTTTGGTCCTAGTTCTGGAAACACATAACAAACGATCCAGGGGGGCTGGATGCGTCATAGGGACCTAATAAATCAAGCATTGTATTTATTTATTTTTTCTTCATTTTTTTATCTAAAATTAACAGAAGATGTGTCTTGGTGTTTTATGAAACCATTGCATTCTTTTCTTTTCTGATTTAGAGAGGCTGAAGAAGGAGGAGAAGACCCGTCAGGAGCTGGAGAAGGCTAAGAGAAAGCTGGATGGGGAGATGTCCGACTTACAGGACCAGATCTCCGAGTTCCAGGCCCAGACAGAGGAGCTCAAAGTTCAGCTGGGCAAGAAGGAAGACGAACAGCAGATGATGCAGTCCAGGTAGGCGATACTGAGACCCCCACAGAGGAGTTCAGCTCTTTATAATTATGAATATCAGTTACATTCAAGCCCTTGCCAAATGAGTTGATAAAAAGCTAATTGAGACTATCAGCTCACCGAAACTCTGTGTATTTCTCAGTATAACAATGTTCAGAAGATTGTGTCGTCCAGGGACTTGTGCTAGCAGAAACTTGGGTGAAGATAATGACCTCTTCTGAAGAGTCCATCATGTTTTTATAATCTTCCGTGTCCTATTTGGCCCACTAGCAACTGCGTGGAGGTGGGGGGGTGCGCAATCACTGAAGGCTTGCATCATGTGGATGCAACGACTGTGTTGTTGTCATTACTTCAAATTACTGGTGGGGGAAACAGAAACTGCACACTATAGCTTTAAAATTATCTGATTCCAGCTTCTTCAATGTGAACAGTTTCTTTACTTCTCTGTCACAGGAAACTGAAACAATATTTGTTTATGCTTTTTTTTCATACTGAATGACATATTTCAAAGACACTTGTAAGAACATCTCTGGTAAACACAGGATTTTAAGTGGGGCGGAGAAAACAGTTTTTACAGATCTGTCAATTAAATGAACTAATCAATTGGTTGACAAAACCGTGTGTTAGTCGAGTGAGAATTTCTTTAGTCGAGGACAGCCCTAAAAATGGGATGCCACAACATTTAACTCTGATGAAAAACGTATGAGCAGCAATGAGAATCAACACTAGAGACGCAAAGATTAATCAATTTATTGATTAGTTGTCAACAATTAAATTAATCGCCAACTATTTTGATAATAAATTATACGGTTAATACGGTAATTTTTGTGGAAAAACCTTTTTCTGATCCAGCTTCTTAAATGTGAATATTTTCTAGTTTCTCCACTCCTCTGTGGATCTCTTTGAGTTGTGGACAAAACAAGACATTTGAGGACGTCATCTTGGGTATTTTTTGGAAAACACATTTTTCACCATTTTCTGACATTTGATAGACCAAACAACCGAGAAAATACATCGACAGGTGAATCAACAATGAAAATAATCGTAAGTCGCAGCCCTAGTGTGAGCTAAATATGGCTGTTCTGATATTGTGTTGTCGAGATTCTGCTTCATGGGAGTCAGTCTGAGACCAGCGCTGCATAGCTGTACAGAACGCTCATCGGACACGCAAGAAACATCCACACCTGCTCTTTTATAATCAAGAATTTGATTGGACTGACACACAGACGAGTTACAGGAGTGATCTTATGATTTTGTCATCTGATTGTTGACGAGCTGCCTGTATTCCTCCACTGATCTCACTGCGTTGGAATGATTGTGATGTGTGACCGTGTCATTGGTGTGTATGTCATTTGAGTGGTATGAAAGCACATTTGTAAGTGAAAGACCATGCTAATAGGTGGACTTTATTACATGAAGCTTCTTTTGAAAAGAAAACTGTGACTCTGCTGCCACCTACTGGAGTCCTTTACAACGTAGCACAAATGACTAAATGTTTTTTTATGTTTTTAAATATATAGTTTGTTAAAATGTTAACAGTACAGAAATAGCCACATTCAGATGAATCAGACAATTAGCCTTCTTTGCCGCAACGCCTTATTTGGTGTGAATGCAGCATTAGGCCTATTAGACGTCTCTGCAGGGAGTTTTTTCTCATATCTAACTCATACAAAGCCATCAGCCATCGCTAGAGATGGCCGTATATACGACCCTTTGCTGCATGTCATTCCCCCTTTCTCTCCCCTTTCCTGTCTAAGCTGTCCTATCAAATAAAGGCAAAGAGAATTTATTTAAAAAAAGTAGTTCTTTAAAGTTCTTTAAGTTGTATACTTGTCAAATATTCAAGATGTATCTGTAGCAACAGTGATGTTCTAAGATAATGTAGACAATCAAATATGGTAAGATCACTGAAAAAAGCAGAACTATTCATGAGGTAATTCTGACATACATGCAAATATCAACAAGTAGCCAAAAGCGCAAACTCTGGCACATCTTAATTTAGTGGAAAATGGCAGTGAATTTCCAGGTTTTTATTTTTATAATACCGTACCGTCACAGTCATAGTTTTGTGCCCATCTTCCATCTGAGATTGGTTCTTTGTTTTCAATTCAATTCAATTCAATTCAATTTTATTTATAGTATCAATTCATAACAAGAGTTATCTCAAGACACTTTACAGATAGACCATTTTCATGTTCTTTAATTCTTGATTTGTTTACAGGGGCGAGGACGAGGTTAGCCAGAAGAACAACGCTCTGAAGCAGGTGAGGGAGATGCAGGCCCAGCTGGCTGAGCTGCAGGAGGACCTTGAGTCAGAGAAAGTGGCCAGGAACAAGGCGGAGAAACTCAAGAGAGACTTGAGCGAAGAGCTTGAGGCCCTAAAGACCGAACTGGAAGACACCCTGGATACAACCGCTGCCCAGCAGGAACTGAGGTGCTGCATTTTACTCTCCATCGGGGGGGGGTACAGATAAAACGCGATCGTCCTGTTATTTTTACAGACGTGTGAACTCATCACAGACAGTTACTCTGTTCATGGACTCACAGTGCGCACTGCTGAGAGTGAATAGGGTAAACCCTGGAATTATTTTAAAAGATTAGGAAGCACTGATCAAGTCAAATTTATTGTAAATTCTCTCTGACCCAAGGTACAGTAAGGACACAGACACGTATAATATAAAAGATAAGTTATACAAATAACAATAAAAAAAGGATAAGTTATATATATATTTAAAAAGATAAGTAATATTTATAGTACAGTAATACATTCTAAATAGTGCAAATGTAAGGCAAAACCAAACAGTACAGAAAACTTAAGATATTGAAAATGTGTAATATAGAAGGAAGAGTTCCTGAGTGTCCCCTGCTCTCCATTATTTTACATTTATGTCATAGTCTGTGGGGAATTTAGCCTCTGATATTATTATTATTAAGTCATTGGGAACGTCAAGATTTTTCTGTGTTCCTGTTCTCTGCAGGACCAAACGTGAACAGGAGGTTGCCGAGCTAAAGAAGACCATCGAGGATGAAACTAAAAACCATGAAGCTCAGATCCAGGAGATGCGACTGAGGCATAGCACTGTCCTGGAAGAGCTGTCCGAACAGCTGGAACAGGCCAAGAGAGTAAAATAGCTTTTCCACAGTCTACAGTATAATTTTATCACAGGATTAAAAAATCTGCCACTTCCTCATCTGACCAAGCTAATGTGTTGTTGTTGATCATGTCTAGTTCAAGGCCAACCTGGAGAAGACCAAGCAGAGCCAAGAGATTGCCAACAAGGAGCTGGCCAGCGAGGTCAAGACCCTGCAGCAGGCCAAGATGGAGTCGGAACACAAGAGGAAGAAACTGGAGGCTCAGCTGCAGGAGTTCATGGCCAGAGTCACTGAGGGAGAGAAGTCCAAAGCAGAACTGGCTGAGCGCACGCACAAACTGCAGGTGAACAAATAGATACCTGAAGACAGTGGAATCAGGCCTGACCAATAAAATAAAAGTATTCCTGTTAGGAATAAAGTTTGATGTCAGATATGTATGACACTTGTAGATGCTGTTCATTTATATTTGAGGTAGACTTTTGTTTTTGTTTTACAAAAGTATGTAAAGTATTTTGATGAATAAAGACTATAATAGTGCGGTTTAAATGAAAAGCTACGCTAAATTCTTACAAATGCAGGTTTAAAAGAAAAAACTGATATAAAACCACATCTCATTTTTAAAGGTTGCTGCCCAATGTATTTATGTATTGATAGCATGTATTGTTTACTAGCTGGACCATTTATAAGAAAAATTAGTTGCTGATCTGTTAAAATTACAAGCATTCTGTTGATCTAAATACACAGAGATATTTTTTTTAATTTTATACAATTGCAGTTAAAATTCTTGTAACTGTTTTGGTGTTTGGCTGAGTTTCCATTGGGATTGTTTAATAATGAAAACCTCGATTGAATTATGAGCATACAGAGGATTTTATTCTTCTGTGTTTGTAATTTCTGAATTGACCAAAAATCTGTGAACGAACACATTTGACGTGAATTGATAATCTGGTTAAACCGTGCTACCTCTCCACACAGGCTGAGCTGGACAATGTGTCCACCATTCTGGAAGATGCGGAGAGGAAAGGTATCAAGATGGCCAAAGATGTTGCTGGACTAGAGAGTCAGCTACAAGACACACAGGTGACCTATCAAGCATCTCTGAGCACTGATCATCCATCCACACTTAATGCATCCTTTTCTTATTAAACCAACTGGATGAATGTTTTCATGTAGGAGCTGCTCCAGGAGGAGACGCGTCAGAAACTGAACCTCAGCGGTCGTATACGCCAGCTGGAAGAGGAGAAGAGCGCTCTGCAGGAGCAGCAGGAGGAGGATGAGGAGGCACGCAAGAATCTGGAGAAACAGTTGTTGACCATACAGGCTCAGGTAGGACATGTGGGCTCTGGTGTAGGGAAACTAGGAATCAATGATATAACATGTTCGAAAAGGAATCGGAAGATTTATAAAATATACCTTTAACACATTCTTTGCAATTTCCCACATATGTATATTTGCACACCAGAAAAAAAGAGATCCACAAATATTTACTGTACATATGTAAGCAAGAAGAAGCTGGAATAAATACATTTATTTTTTTATTTAACATGAAGCAGAAGCTTATTTTATCCCTACCCCTTTTTCACTACTATATAATAATCATCATGAATGGCTTCATATTTATTAATCCTGTGACAATGATTACATAGTTGTCTTATTGTCAATATTATTACATAAACGTGGTTTCTTAGTTTAACCACAATTAATTGCAACATTAGCTAAGGGCTAAGCCTGTAGATGTTAATTGAGGATTTTGTTTAGATATGCCAAATTGTTGGTTTTTGGTTAAATATTGGTCTGACTGTTGAGCTGAAGCTCTGCTAGTTGTTGGCACTTGAAACTCCCTATACAGGTTCAGAGCAACAAAACGGATGAGGGGGAAAACTGTTATAACAACTGTTTTATGATAATTAAGAAGCGTAGTTTACGGCATAGGCTGTGTACTTGTGTTATTACATTATCTGGCTCACATAACAGTAGCAGTTGGGGGGGGGGAGACCACCCAGACATGGGGAAAACATGCAAAGTCTACACAGAAAGGCCCGGGACAACTAGGGTTTAGACCCGGCACCTTCTTGCTCTGAGGCACAGGACTAACCATTGGGCCACCATGCTACATATGGATATATTAACCATAGGAACTACTGTATGTTTAATAATATTACAGAACAGGAACTTGCTGAAAACCAGTTTTTAAACTGAGTCAGGCCCGT
>NC_045747.1:1407917-1409660 GCF_008692095.1 Etheostoma spectabile | reverse complement strand
ATTGTAATGTAATGTTACTTTTAACTTTCCTGTATAATAAAAATGAATGAATGAATGAATGTATGAATTTTTATCCTGAACTGCACTTTTCTTGGTAGCTGTCAGAGAGCAAGAAGAAGCTGGAGGACGACGTCGGAACAATCGACGGCCTGGAGGAGACGAAGAAGAAGCTGCAGAAGGACCTGGAGCTGGCCAGCCAGCGTCTGGAAGAAAAGACCATCGGCTTTGAAAAGATGGAGAAGACAAAGACCCGACTGCAGCAGGAGCTGGATGATCTAACTGTAGACCTGGATCACCAGAGACAGATTGTCTCCAACCTGGAGAAGAAACAGAAGAAGTTTGACCAGGTGAGAACTAGAGATATTTTTCTATACTGATACTGCCTAAAATACTGGTATCGGCAAGTACTGGACTTTATGCACCGATCCGATGCGGCGTAATTTAGCCCTGAAGAAAATCTACTTCATTTATTTATGATTTTTTTCTGTTATGACTCGCTGTCAAACTAGACAGTTCAGGTATCGGGATTGGGAAGGAAAGAATTGTATTGGAACATCTCAAGTTGAATGCCCTTTATTGGGGATGTTCTGCTGGAATTTACAGATGTTTCTTCAGGATGGAAGTTTGTCTTGGATCTAATTTGAAATGGATCAAGATGGATAGATCTTTATTGCCATTGTGCTCAGAGTACAAGGAAAATCAGTTTTTCCGCTCTTCAGCAGTGTGCAAAAAATAAATAGAACAAAGTTAAGTTTAACAGAACATAGACAATGGCAACTAGAAAAAATATGAATATTATATGAACAAAATATATACAAGCTATCAACAATTTAATCTTCTAGCTTTGCAGTTTAGATGGATTTTATTCATTTAAATTTAAATTATTTATTTCATATTTGATTGCAATACCGTTCTTACAAATTACAAATATGATTTACACAAAATAATAATCGGCAATCTGACGTCCTGTTCCTCCAAAGATGCTGGCTGAGGAGAAGAGCATCTCGGCCCGTTACGCTGAAGAGAGGGACCGCGCCGAAGCGGAGGCCAGGGAGAAGGAGACCAAAGCTCTGTCCATGACCAGAGCTCTGGACGAGGCGCTGGAGGCCAAAGAGGAGCTGGAGAGGGTTAACAAGCAGCTCCGCGCTGAAATGGAAGATCTGATGAGCTCCAAGGACGACGTGGGCAAGAATGTGAGTGTTAAAGCGGGATTCATAGCAAAGTCAGCTAGTAAAGTCAGCTACAATCTATAGAAGTAAAAGGATCCATAATCTATTTTAATTCTGTTTGAGGCGGAGGCTGATCACAAAAATAAAATGCTGTTTCCACTGATTCAACACTAGAAATGCAAACGTAGCAAGCATCCCATCTCACTATCACTAACATTATCCACATTCATATTATGATGCAAAATCATACTGTATATCCAGCTACAAAAGCCGTACAGAAGTACAAAGTGCCGTTGCTATGGAGATGACACAAACTCCGTCTTGTCTCTCTACATTGGTGTGAACTCTCGGGTTTTATAACGTTGCAGACCGGCGTGTTGCAAGTTTCAACTCATCTCATCAAGAATCTTTGGTCTGACCTGGATCTCACAAATTCTCTCCTCTTCCCGTCAGGTTCACGAGCTGGAGAAGTCCAAGCGTACTCTGGAGCAGCAGCTGGAGGAGATGAAGACTCAGCTGGAGGAGCTGGAGGACGAGCTGCAGGCCACAGAGGACGCCAAGCTGCGTCTGGAGG
>NC_045747.1:1405891-1407907 GCF_008692095.1 Etheostoma spectabile | reverse complement strand
GGCCATGAAGGCCCAGTACGAGAGAGACCTTCAGGGCCGGGACGACCAGAACGATGAGAAGAAGAGATCGCTCGTCAAGCAGGTGCAGAATTAGGCTTAACATTAGTCTGGGTCTGGCTACACCACAGATACAATCTGGGATAGGAGAAACAAAAAGCTCGGGGTTGTTTGCATTTCTTTAAACCAATCAAAATCGCCTTGGGCGGTGCTAAGCTCCGGATGCCCGGACAGTGGCTCTGCAGAATAGGGCTCGGGAAAGAAATTGTTCTGGTGGAACATTTGCACCCCTCAAAAGAAAGCACCACATACAATATTAATGGAAGTTAACTGTTCACAGAGTACAGTAACATGAGCTATTTAAATTAGCTGGAGACGAGGTTAATCCTCTTCTGCTTTTACCAGTGTATCACCATGTGTAGATCCAAATTTTCTTCAAAACTTGCCATTTTCAGTTTGTTGTTGTTTCCCGTGGCGAAGGGATTTTGAGAACGCAGAGAGCAGACATCTTGCGTGTGAGCCATGCACCTGATGTCGGGCTTTAACCTGGAAATTTTTTTCATTGATTCAAACTACACTTAACATTACACCACAATTGAATCTCACCACACTAATGCTGGCTTCCCCTCAGGTGCGAGAGATGGAGACGGAGTTGGAGGACGAGAGGAAGCAGAGAGCTTTGGCTGTCGCTGCTAAAAAGAAGCTGGAGATGGATTTGAAGGATATAGAGGGTCACATAGAAGGAGCCAACAAGGCTCGAGACGAAGCCATCAAACAGCTGCGCAAGTTACAGGTTACACTTCCTCATACATATTCTCCTTTCAAACCCATTCTGTGCACTGCTGTAAGCAGCCATCCTCAGCCATATGTTTTTTCCTTCAGGCCCAAATGAAGGACTACCAGCGGGAGTTGGAAGACGCCCGAGCTTCTAGAGATGATATTTTCGCCATATCCAAGGAAAATGAGAAGAAACTCAAGAGTCTGGAGGCTGAGATTGTACAGCTACATGAGGTGCAGACACTTTATGATGTTTGTTATGTTAGGTACTGTGCATAGTTAGGGCTTGATGGTGTTGATGTCAGGTTGAAAGGTTTTAGTATTTTCCCTGGGTTGGCTGCTTTAGCTTAAATGGATGGGTCGGCGAGGGAGATACGCCACTTTTAAAGCCAGTTTGCCTGCTACTCCCATTATTTCCTCACAAGCAAATTGAGTCTGGCGAAGTGCTCACTCCACATAAAACACTACATTACATAATTTCCAGAAAACTTCACAGAGAACAATGGGGGCAAAACTGCATCACCGATCTGTTTTAATCATACACTTTATGGTATGACAACGTTTTAACTGACTTTAGCATTTTAGATAACACATGCTCGACTGTCCTGCTGTTACAGCACGTTTATGGACTCGCGACAGTGCATTCAGAATAAATAATGCATATTTAGCTAATTATTTTTGGCATTAAAAAAGGATATTGCTGCTGTATATTGATGATAAACGGTCCCTCTCAGTGTTACATGATACACAGAGAAGTACTTGTGTTAAAGCTTTGACCTCTCTCTGCAGGACCTGGCAGCATCTGAGAGGGGCCGGCGCCACGCCGAGCAGGAACGGGATGAGCTGCAAGATGAAATCTCAAACAGCACCTCTGGAAAGTAAGTGACCCTCACCCACTCGACCCCGCCAAAATGTCTGTCAACAAACGCATGTCCTTGTTCATATTCTCTTTTAACCTGCTTGGGAAGCACCAGACAAGTGAAGACTCTTATTATTTTGGTCATTGAGATGAATGAGGTAAAGGAAAAGAGAACCAAAACCATAATGATAATAATAATAGTGTTAAAAAGAGCAGGAGATACAGCCAGAAAAGGGTAAAAAAAATCATTCCAAAGGCGATAAAGCAATAAAAATAAAAAAAATCATGCAATCCCATGATAAGTATAATCAAGGCGTCATCCAGTTTATTCTAAGTTATTCTAAGTCTAGTTTTTTTCTGATATATATATATATATATATATA
>NC_045747.1:1404921-1405881 GCF_008692095.1 Etheostoma spectabile | reverse complement strand
TATATATATATATATATATATATATGCTTCTAATATTAATTAAATATCTTTTCCTTTCTGAGCCCTCAGGATATTGGCCGATGTATCGGAATATCGTATTTTTAAATAACCAAATATTTGTATTGTATCGGCCTTAAAAATCGATCAAGCTCTACTTTCTACGTCTGCTTTCTGCCCCCTGCAGCGTTAACTCTTTATCTGTGTGTGCCAGGTCTGCTCTGATGGATGAGAAGAGGAGGCTGGAGGCTCGCATTGCTCAGCTGGAAGAAGAGCTGGAGGAGGAGCAGGGTAACATGGAGCTCCTCAACGACCGCTTCAGAAAGACAACTATGCAGGTGCGGTGTTCTGAGTGGGCAGAATTAGAGAACATCTTTAATGACAATTTTTATTTTGTATTAAACTAATATTACATCCAGCAGTTTGTCAAAAAACAAAAACATTAGCCTGTACAAAATTGGTCTGAAAGACACACCAAATTGTTGGAAATGTAAGACAGAGGACGGCCAGTTGCTTCATGTCCTATGGTCCTGTGATAAGGTCCAGGAATATGTTGGATTGCTCATGTTGTGAGTTGTATGTTGTTAAAAAATAAAAATGTTAACAGAAAATAGTAGCCTGTTCAAAGTTATGAAGTTCACATGAATGTCCTTTACACCCCCCTCCCCCCTCTCTGCCCCTAAGGTGGACACCCTGACTACAGAGCTGAGTGCAGAGCGCAGCACGGCCCAGAAGAGCGAAAACGCTCGCCAGCAACTGGAGCGTCAAAACAAGGAGCTGCGGGCGAAGCTGGGCGAGCTGGAGGGGTCTGTGAAGAGCAGGTTCAAGGCCTCCATCACTGCCCTGGAGGCCAAGATAGCACAGCTGGAGGAACAGCTGGAGCAGGAGGCCAAGTGAGAACTCAATACACTTTTATACTTGCTTAAATGGATGGATGGATGGATGGATGGATGGATGGATGGA
>NC_045747.1:1381566-1404911 GCF_008692095.1 Etheostoma spectabile | reverse complement strand
ATGGATGGATGGATGGATGGATGGTTGGATGGACTTTATTAAATTACTGTGCTACAGCAGCAGGTTACCAGGACATACACACTCACACAAAATTAAGAGGACTATAAAGAATGTACATGTATCTACAAGTGTAGAATAAAATATACAACTTAAATACGTAGTATATAAAACAGAATAAAATATTTACAATATTTAACATTAATTAACCTGTGTGCAAGGAGCATAATAGTACAATACTGTAATGTATGAGTTATCTCACTCACAAAGTTGAACTAATAGTGCAAAAATAAAAACTAGGCTAAAATATGAGATAGATTAAAACACATTTACAGGTTTTTAGCTGTAGTGTTTTTTTTAAACGGTCCTTTGTTGTCCACCCAAAGGGAGCGCGCAGCGGCCAACAAGACTGTGAGAAGGACCGAGAAGAAGCTGAAAGAAATCTGCATGCAAGTGGAGGATGAGCGTCGCCATGCAGACCAGTTTAAAGAACAAGTATGTATGACCCTGACATTAACGCTGCGTTGTGGCAGGCTGTTTGCAAGCTTGTTTCACAGTTTGCTACCCGACCCTTACAAAATGTTTAGCCCCTCCGTGGTTTTAAAAGCGATCAATCACAGTTATTGCTTTATTCATATTTATAACCATTAACAAACCTAGTTCACCTTTCTGCAATCCAGATCAGAAATGACTCTGCTGCCCCAAAATTGGGTCCTTTTGAACATGTTTTGTATTTATTGGTGATGTATTTTCTTTTCTTTTGTGTGTGGTGTGGCGTTGTGGGTTGTGGGTGGTGTTGTGTGTGTGTGTGTGTGTGTGTGTGTGTGTGTGTGTGTGTGTGTGTGTGAAGGTGGAAAAGGCTAGCTCTCGTATGAAGCAGCTGAAGCGTCAGCTGGAGGAGGCCGAGGAGGAGGCCACGAGGGCCAACGCCTCACGCAGGAAACTGCAGAGAGAGCTGGACGACGCCACCGAGGCCAGCGAGGGTCTGAGCCGCGAGGTTCACACACTCAAAAACCGCCTCAGGTACGCCGGGGCAGACGCAAGCATCCACTATCTGACATTCACAATTTATCATTTAGTTATTTTATTTAATGATTGTTTTTGAATTTTCAAAAAAAACTCCTGCACACTGTCTAACTTCCAAATAATATACAGTATAAAGTTTAATAGTAGGCAATGTTTCAGTAATAGACCATCTTCAGGCAAATTTGGCCATTTTGCCGGAAAATTGTCTATTACCGAAACGTTGCATGCCATTGAACTTTATATATTTTATGCAAGTTAGACAGTGTGTGGGAGTTTCTTTGCTACTTTTGACTGCTTGTCCCCTTGTCTTGTGTTGTAGATGTGCAAAGTATTTTTCTGTACATGATTGTTTTAAGCTTTATTAATTCAGGTCCATTTTATTAATTATAACGGGCCATATATATTAAGTCAATAGTGGCCCGTTAAGTCAGCAACTACAGTGATCTAGTCCGCTTACAGGCTTGTTTTACATGTTTGCCGAATTAGACTTTTTGTCAGGTCTGTGTGGGCAGGTAAAGACCGTGATGGATGGGCATCCCTCTGACCCTTACCTCAGTTTTGGTAAACCTTTCCCATTCTTAGTGGTTCGTGTAGTTTGGTGACCTCATGTAATTCCAGCAGAGCTCCAGCCAACTTCAACCTGAGCAGAGGTTTAATCAGCCTGAAGAATTGGAAACACCTCTGTGGCTGTACAGGAACTTTAAAGGAATCTTCAACTAAATTAGGCGTATCTGAAGTTATTTTTCATAAAAGAAAAAAGACTCTTTATGTTGGTAATATCATTAAAGCATCAGAATACTGGCCTTTATTATGAAACCTGAGTGTTGTGCTGACGTAGAAACCTCCCCGTGTCTGATTTATGAAATGTTCACACAGCATCTGAATGAGCCGTGAATTTTTAAGTGGACTCAGCTGTTTAACTTCTAAACTTCTTAAAAATGAGCATTTACATTGTCTTATTTTTTATGTAACAAAAATCTTTTGACGGCAAGATGAATATTAATTGTAGTGAAGAAATGAGCATTTGAACATATGTTGACCTTCCCTTTACCTCTGCTCCTCCTCTTTCTCCTGCAGGCGTGGTGGCCCCATCAGCTTCTCCTCTAGTCGCCCAGGCCGACGCCAGCTTCAGGTCGAGGGAACTTCTTTGGACCTCCTGTCCGACGATGAGCTGGAAAACAAGATCACCGACAACAATGCCAATGAGACACCGGCCCCCCAACCGGAGTAGAAGAGAGAAAGCCTTAACTTTCGCTCTCCCGTCTGCGCATCAGCTCTCAGCCCCGACATAAATACTTAGACCCTCTCAGCTTGAATAAGGACCCTCTTCTTGCCCGCTCTGGCCAATGTCTGTATTGATCTGTTCCCTCCAAACACATGCAGCATGATCTAAGCAAGAAAAAATACACATATTCCTAGCCTTACTCCTCAGCCCTAAACCTTAGCACACACCAGCAGTTGGACCCCCAACGCACTCTTTATCCACCCACTTAAAGGTGTAAGACGCACTACTCTGCCTTACTCCTGCGTCTCAAGCTGCGGGGCTGAATAATATAAAAGCAACTGCCGTCATGGGAGTAAAGACTACTTTAGTAACCTGAATGGAAGATGAGCTGCATCACAGATAGAAGTACACCTGTGAATATGAAGAAAGCCATTTCAAAAAGAAATAAAACCTGCATTTGGTTTATTGGTCGGTGAAATTTTCCTTCTTTTTGAAATGGATCTTTGGGGATTTAATTCCCCGCACCACAAAGGAGACCAAGCAAGTGGTGTTGCTGTCTACTCATCGTCAATTAAAAAGCCCCCTGATAACAGAAAAGCATTCTGATGGAGCTCATAATTCGCTGAGTGCACATGTCTGGATGATAATTATCCCCGGTTGGACCAGTACTTAGCTGTTTAAAATGCTTCCAAATGCTAAAATAATAGCAGTGCAATATTGGAAATGAACAGATTGTGATGAAAGCTGAAACTTTCGGACTATTTTTGCATCAATTTACAATTTACAGTATGTCCATCATATGAATCCGTTTGGTTTTAGTTAGTTGAACTGTAACTAAAAAGTATTTTTCCAGTCCTATGCTAGGGATTGTTTGCTTGCATATGAATATAGAAATGTGACTGTAAGCTGCCTTGTCGCCTCAGCGCTTCAATCGGTTGCTCTTTTTCGACAGTATTGTTTTCTCATGATGATGTTTGACAGTAGGTCACTGTGGTTGACTTGTAATTATTTTGAACTAATGTTCTTTTGCTTACTACTTCTCTTTCTGTGCCTTTTTTTCCGCTCAGTCTCAGTTCAAAACCCATTTATGCCACATATGCTGTTCATATACTGAACCATGTGTAATTTCATGAAAGTATTTTCATAAAATATTCATAAATTTGCATATGTAATGAGCTATCAGTGGGAAACAGATTTTCTTTCATTGTTACGTCCTGCTACAGCTCCCCACGATGATCGATACGTCAAAGCGTGTGGGACTCTTTGTAGATGGGTGCAAGGACTTTTCTTATTGATAACTTTTATACTTTTTGAGTTATTACTATTTAAAAACAATCCAATAGACAACTGTATTTATATCTCTGCTATTGTACTCCATTAAATTTTCAAAAATGCTCAGTATTGCACACTGATCAACGGTACCTATGATCGTTACCATGACTTGTACAGTTCATGAGTTATAGGAGCTATATATGATGCATTAAAGTCTATGGAGCCCACATCACATTGTATTTATAACCCACCTGTTCACAAACGCCGTTTATTGAAGCCAACCAACATGACAGAAATCACACACGTGTTCAGGGGCAGAGCTGGGGGGCCTTTCAAAAGCCACACATTTTTTTGTTTTTTTTTAATAACTTTTTTTTTCATTTTCCCTCATTCTCTCTGAATGGACAGGCAAATCAATGGAGCAAATTTTGGGGGGAAATATCTCTATTCATTCAGTAAACTCTACTTCAACATTAGTAATGCGGTTTATGCCAAATTCCTACCCAACCTACATCATGTAACTTAAAAAATAGGAGCCTCCGGCAACTTCCTCAACATTTGTATTTATTCTAAGGATCCCCATTATCTGACGCCTAGACAACCAGCTAGTCTTCCTGGGGTCCAAGACAACATTTAATCAGACAATATTAAAACATTACATGACATTTACAGAAAAGAATAGAAAAAAATACAACAATATCTGCTTACAAAGCTAAATAACAAAAGAGAACAAAAAATACAATTAAAACTAAATAAGAACAATAGCAAACCCATCAAATAGAGAAATATCTTGAAAACAAAGTTATATACAGAATGATGAAGACAGCTGGAGAACAGTTCAAAACAAAATAGGATGTTGGCTCTATATTGTGTGTGTGTGTGTGTGTGTTTGAGGTATGTTTACTCAAGTTCTGTACTTAAGTACTGGTACAATTCATTTTCTGGTACTCTAGACTTCCATACATCTCCTCCACTTCATTTCAGATGGAAACATTGTAGTTTTTACTCCACTTTTTTACACACATTTACACACCAGCTATGGTAAGCTGCTTTAAAGATGATTTTTATTGTTAAAAAAACATGATAAATGAATAAAATACAATGTATCGTTAAAGATAAACCAGTGGTAAACCTTGTTGGCTGGTGGCACCTTAACAACAATCTGTGTCCAAATGTGGCCTCTGGTCACATAATTACTGTTTTAGGCCCAAAACGTTAAAATTATAGGCCTACAATATGTCACAAAACATACAGCAAAGCTAAGAGACAAGTCAAAAAGATTGTGTTCATATCTGTGTTTTCACTCAATTCATATTGACTATGTAATAATGTAGCATAATATATTAGTCAGGGCCCATTTTTCTGCAAAACAAGCACTTTAAAAACTGAATTACATTTTTCTTATGATATTTCTGCATATTCACTTATCCCAAATGCTAAATAATACCAAAATTATTTATTAAGATCATACGCCAGCTGAAGAGTAAAATAGCCTGAGCAATCAGGGCAGAAGGCTGTCAAAGAGAATCAGATACAATAAGATTTCTAATACAAATGGAGGTCACGTTCTCCAAAACACACACAGCTAAATGAACTTGTTGTTCTCAGACAGAGAAGAGATAAAGTGTCGGTAATCCTTCCTCATGTGACTCATAGTAATAATCACTTCATAACCAAGAGAGGCGTCTGTGTTGAAGCAGGTGAGGCAGAGAGGAAGAGCTGGTCCGTCCGCAGAACCTCCCCAACATCCATCATCACCCTCCTCCGGTAAGTGTCTGCAGCCTGATGCTGTGCCAATGGTGTTTTTTTCCTTCTTAATTGCTTTATTAATTAAGATGGGAAGCAGTTGTGTCACTTATTACACAGATGCGCATTCAATTTACAGCACTGACCAATTACCTGTGATGTCTTGAAACTTAGTTAAACAGTGAATATTTTGGGGCAAAACCTTTAGAAAGTGCCTCGGGGCTGCTCCCCTGCGTCAGTGCGCCCTGTACACATGCGTGGCAGACGTGCTATAAATGTGCAGGAGGTGGTGGTTCATAGAAAATAATTAGCTATGTCTGTCAATAGAGACAAAACCCAAACAGCAACAATTTACGCAGTTAATTGCAGGGTTCAGTAAATTGCCCCCACACTGCCGTGACCTTTATTCATTCATGGACATCAAATATTCAAATGCAAATGAGCTGGTGGATCACAGCCAGGAAAGCTGTCCTATAAATACACACAGCAACCAGCCTGTTCTCCTCGCAGGGCCCGACAGGTGATCCTGCAGAGAGGCAGAGAACAACACAGGAGGACAAGTTGTTGGGTTTTTTGGAGGGGAGAGCGTAAAGTCGTATGATGTCCGTTGTTGGCGCGCAGCCTTTCATCAAACCAATGCAGCCAACACCTTCTGTTTCGCCTGGCATCCAGAGGAGACACACACTTCCCGCAAGCGAAGTCCGACCGCTCAACACGCAGGATGCGATTAGCGTCTTTGAGATCGAGCGAGAAGGTAAGTGATCCGTCTTACCGTCACTCAGAGAGGCAGAAATCCGCTCTGCTGAATCCCGCTGTCACGTTTCGCTGAGTCAAAGGAAGCCACGGTAGAGGACTTTGCGTAAAACCATGTGTGGCATCGAAAGATATAATTCTCTCTATGCATTCCATTTAGTCAGTGGTCAGATATTGTTTTTAAAGATGTTAAATCTGACTTTAACATTCAGTACAGTGTGTATTGAGTACTTTTGCGCCGCCTTTAGTGTGCGTAAAAGTAGGACCAAACATTTTGTGCGTACGGTCACACACTCTCTTCACTCTCTCTCTCTCTCTCTCTCTCTCTCTCTCTCTCTCTCTCTCTCTCTCTCTCTCTGTGTGTGTCTCTCTCTTTCTTTCTCCCTTAGCATTTATCTCAGTGTCAGGTGAGTGTCCACTCCACCTGGACGAGGTGCGTCATTTCCTCACACTGTGTCCAGAGCTGTCCATGGGCTGGATTGAGGAGGGCCGGCTAGTGGCTTTTATCATCGGCTCTCTCTGGGACCAGGACAGACTCACTGCAGTAAGACTCTCTACATCCTGCATCACACACACACACACACACACACACACACACACATATTTATATAATATTTATGATAGTAATTGTGATCTCTAACCACTTTGCTCCAGGACGCACTGACTCTCCACAAACCCCGCGGCTCCACCGTCCACATCCACATCCTCGCCGTCCATCGCACCTTCAGGCAGCAGGGCAAAGGAAACATTCTGCTGTGGCGTTACCTGCAGTATCTCCGCTGCCTGCCCAACGTGCGCAGAGCAGTGCTCATGTGCGAAGAAGTCCTCATTCCTTTCTACCTTAAGTCAGGCTTCAAGGTGCTGGGGCGCTGCGCCATCACCGTGGCCGACATGACGTTCACTGAGATGTGGTACCCCATCAGCGGCCACGCGTACATGCGGCGCAACAGCGAGGCCATCCGCTTCCCTCAGCAACTCTTGACTCCGCATCCCTTGACTCTGCCTCTGGAAAAGACTGACGAACAGACTGATGTATGACATGGTGATGTTTGTCACTTAGATATCTGCACAGGTTGTCTTTCATTTTAAGGTCCCATATTATTGTTATTATGCCCGTTTTCAGGTTTATACTTGTAGTTTGGGTTTCTACTAGAACATGCTTTAATGTTTAAAAGTCACATTATTATTATTTTCTCTGTCTGAAATTACCTGTATTCACCCTCTGTCTGATACGATCAGTTTTAGCACTTTAAAAATCCCTCTGGAAAAAGCCCAGTCTGCTCCGATATACTGTATATATTCCCACAGAAAGAGTATATTTATAGATATATATATTCTTTCTGTAGGAATATATATATATAGCCTTAGCCTTAGCCTTTGGACTAACTGAGTGTTTTGTAGTGGTATTGTAAATAAGGGTAATTAGATGTAGAAGGTGTGGGGGGGCTGCTGTTTAACAGATACTGTAACATCTCTAATGCCACTGATTAACTTCTGTTCTTTGGTTTGCTGTGTCTTTTTCTTGTGTATTGTCTTATCCCAGATTATATGTGTATATATACTGTATATATAGGCACAGTTTCTGAATACGGGCTGTGTGCATTTCTGTGTGGATTGAGCATTTCGATACTTTCTCAGTATTAATAGAGCACCTCGACCTGCTTTATAATTAAAAAAAACTCACTTTTCTCACTTTTTACAATATGGGACCTTCAACGTCAGTGTTGCACTCAGTCAGGTTCTTTCTGTTTAAGTGGCTGTTAAACCTTTTTTCTCTTGTCTCATACTGAAACTATCTCGTGTAAACTGATCTTACTGTGTACAATAAAAGCAAGAGTGTACTATATGTCCTACTACGTAAGGTCGCTTTGTTAGACTCCATGCTTTGTTTATCCCTCACCTGTGAGAGGAGTACAGTGTTGACAAGTAACTGGAGCTACACTGGGTAGACATTTGGACATTAAGCTGTATCCTGCTTAGCACCTTTCTGGGCTTCTCCACAACTGTGGACTGACGTCAGCGACCAGGCTTTAGCTGCTCAACCCCAGCTTCTCCAGCTCTATTAGAGGGGCTTTACTACTGTATAGTAAACAACAGAGGACTTAGAAGGGGCTGCACTCATCAGTTGGTCTGCACTTCCAGACAGAATCACAATTCCTGCACAATTTCAATTAAATCATATATATTATTTTTAAGGTGAAAATTAATGTTTTTGATTTTATCTGACGCAAAATGTAAGTTCTGTATGTGTGCACTGATTGACGAGTCTATCTAATCAAACATTCCCTTGAAAACGTCATTATGACAGTCGAAGATTATGAGGATTTGGTGCCTGGATTGACCCTGGCCAGGGTCAATTTAGGATCAACTCAAGTTGTCTGAGACTGCACCTTTAACCTACGTGTTCATTTAATTTGTTTTAATGGTAGGCCAGAAATAACTTCCAGGAGTCCTTTAGTTTAAGTCACTCATATTTAGTGGCAATATTGCAAGGAGTTACAGCTTATGCATAAGTACACAAGTTCCCTTCAAGACAGATTCTCTCTCACCCTACCAACAGACAGTCTTTTCAGGAACTGGGTCCCGAATAGCTCAAAACCCCGCACTACTTACTACCAACAAGCTTTCTTCTCCACCCCGGTTCGTTGTTGTGATCAGTTGGATGTTGTCCAGACATCTTGGATTCTCATCCTCTTGTTGAAGCGTGGTCACGCAAAACACCCCCCTCCCGGGTTTGTTCTTTATCTTCTGCCAACCCCAGAGCGGTGCGAGCCGAGCTCCCCCCATGACCTGTACAGTACCTTTTTACTTATTAAAACACAGATTCCTTGGCTCACTGATTTTCCCGATCTAGGAGTCTTTTACTAAGCTCAAATTATTTCCCCAGTGTCCTGATACTTTAACTTTATCAATGAAGATGGCATTCTCACGGTCAGGAAGAGCAGAGAGCCGGGTTAGCCCTGACCCTAAGGCTTCCACACAACATTTCCTAAACCATTACACATGGTGTAAGGTTTCCAGCCTTTCTGTGGTATAATCTCACAGTTGTGTCTTTATCTTCACATAACTCTGAACTGTACCTCTGGAGACTTATGCTGCGTTCCAGACACAGTTTTTACGACTTCAAGTCACAACTCACGACTTGGTAGCGTTCCAGGCAAAGTCATTTGATTTCTAGTTGGCAACATGTTTGGGTCTTCATTTAATAAACAGTACCTGTCGTAGTACACAATATATGCGTTGTTTTGATTATAATGTGCAGAATTACTTTACGTGGCCTATTTATGTCTTTTTATTTCCATTTCTCACTGTTTATTACTGGCGTCTGTGAAGAATCAACAGGGGTCGACATTGTTGTTCACGTGTTTAAGACGTCAAAACTGTAACTGGGAGTACAACGATCTGGTTAAGGCTCATGACCAGTAAATTACAGGATTGAGTTACTGGTTGCCTGAAACGCAGCATTAGGTTGCACAGTGGGACGTCCTGTGCTCTTGAATGGAGCTTTAATCCAGGACACTGTCACCCTCTAATCCACTAACGTGCCAAGGTGAGCAGCTCCCGCCCCCTCTCAAACTAAGTGGTCACTTAAAAAATTAGAACTTTAATTAGCATTTTGAGCAGGGTGAAGGTGTTTGAAGTCTGACGCAAATATTGCCCCAAGTATTTAAATTCCCTGCCAAGGAAGAAGAATCGGACGCCATACAGTAAGCAGCGTACCAAGTGACAGTGAAAGTCTCCATTGAAATTCAATTCCATTTTATTTACAGTGTAAAATCAGACGTTATCTCAGGACTCTTTACAGATGAAGTAGGTCGGCACAAAGACCCAACAATTCTACCATATATCTATGTCGAGTGTGCAATACAACGGTGCTGCTTTTATTTTGAAAAGTGTTATTTATGGACGGATGTCCGTGCGTAACCTGTGAGTGAAGGTGCACAGCGACGAGTGATTAATTTCATTTTAATTTCACATAGCCTAATAAATATTTAAGGATTAAGAGTTTAATACTATGATTTTTTTTACTTTTTTTTTACATGCTATACTATGACTTTTTCCACGACCTTTTCCAACATACTATAATGTTACTTTTTTCAAAATGCTATACTATGACTTTTTTTGACATACTATACTATGACTTCTTTTCACATGCTACACTATGACTTATTTTGAGATACTATACAATGACTTATTTATGACTTTTTTTGACATACAATGGCATTTTTTACGTGCTATATTTTTTCGACATGCTATACATGACTTTTCCCAAGACTTTGTCCAACACATTATAATATCTAAATGCTATACTATGTTTTTTGACACACTTTACTATGACTCTTTTCAACATACTATACCATGATTTTTTCATGACGTTTTTCAACATATTATACTATGACTTTTGATTACTTTTTTCAACATTCTATGAAGTCTTTTGACATGCTATATTACTTATTACTACTTATTTCGAAATAATATTCTATGACTTAATTATGATTTTTTTTTCACATGCTATACTATGAATTCTTTCAACATACAATACTATGACGTTTTTATGACTTTTTCCAACATACTATTTCGCTTTTTTTGATATGCTATGCTTTTATGCTTTATACTTTCGACTTTTTACGACTTTTTTCAGCATACTACACTATGACTTATTTCAACATAACATTCTGTGACTTACTTATAACTTTTTTCGACATACTATATGACTATGACTCCTGTTTCCCGCACCACTTAATTGAAAGTTTTCTACATACTGTGGTATGACTTTTTTTCTACATACTATACTGTGACTTTTTTCAACATACTATATTATGACTTCTTTCGACATACTCTACTATGACTGTTTTCTACAAACTATACTATAACTTCTTTTGACATACTGTACTATGACTTTTTATGACTTTTTCAACATACTATACTATGACTTTTTTCAACATGCTATATTATGACTTTTTTTACTCTTTTGACATACTATACTATGACCTTTTTTTATTTTTTCGACATGCTATACTATGACCTTTTTTTACTTTTTTGACATACTATGCTATGACTTTTTTACTTTTCTTGAAACTACTATACTATAGACTTTTTTTTACTCTTGGACATACTACTTCTATACTTTGGTTCAACTTTTTCAACATGCTATACTATGACTTTTTTTACTCTTGTGACATGCTATAACTAATGACTTTTTTTACTTTTTCAACATGCTATACTATGACTTTTTTTTACTTTTTTCACATACTATACTATACTTTATTTACTTTTTCAACATACTACCTATGACTTTTTTACTTTTTCAACTACTATACATGACCTTTTTTTACTTTTTTAACTCTACTGCATGAACTTTTTTTACACTCTTTTTCAACTGCTATACTATGACTTTTTTCAAACTTTTTCACCATGCTATAACCATGACTTTTTTTACTTTTTCCACATGCTATACTATGACTTTTTCACTTTTTTTGACATACAATACTATGACTTTTTTAAAAATTTTGACATACTATACAATTACTTTTATACTTTTTTGACATACTATACTATGACTTTTTTTTGATATTTGACATACTATTATGACTTTATTTACTTTTTCACATACTACCTATGACTTTTTACTTGTTTCAACATACTATACTATGACTTTTTTTAAATATTTTGACATACTATACTGCGACTTTTTTACTTTTTCGACATACTATACTACGACTTTTTTTTGTTTTTCAACATACTATACTATGACTTTTTTACTTTTTCGACATGCTATACGCTGACTTTTTTTACTTTTTTCGACACCGCTATACATGATTTTTTACAACTTTTTCAACATGCATACATGACTTTTTTACTTTTTTAACTGCTATACTATGACTTTTTCACTTTTTTCAACAGGCTATACTATGACTTTTTAACTTTTTGACATGCTTTACTATGACTTTTTTTTTCAACTTTTCAACATGCTATACTATGACTTTTTTATTTTTTGACATACTATACTATGACTTTTTTGACTACTATGCTATACTATGACTTTTTTTCAACTTTTTTCAACAGTGCTATACTATGACTTTTTTACTTTTTTTTCACTGCTATACTATACTTTTTATACTTTTTCAAATGCTAACATGCTTTTTACTTTTTCAACATGCTAAATATATGACTTTTTCAACTTTTTTTGCACTACTACTATGACTTTTTTTAATATTTTGACATACTATACAATGCTTTTTTAACTTTTTTTTGACATACTATACTATGACTTTTTTTTTAAATATTTGACATACTATATTAATGACTTTATTACTTTTCAACATACTACACTATGACTTTTTTTACTTTTTTCAACATATTATACTATGACCTTTTTTTTTTTACTTTTTTGACATACTATGCTATGACTTTTTTGACATACTATACTATGACTTTTTTTTAAATATTTTGACATACTCTACTGTGACTTTTTTTAACTTTTTTTTTTTTTTTTGACATACTATGCTATGACTTTTTTACTTTTTTGACACACTATACTATGACTTTTTTAAAATATTTTGACATACTATACTGCGACTTTTTTACTTTTTCGACATGCTATACTATGACTTTTTTACTTTTTCGACATACTATACTACGACTTTTTTTTGTTTTTCAACATACTATACGCTGACTTTTTTACTTTCTCGACACGCTATACTATGATTTTTTACAACTTTTTCAACATGCTATACTATGACTTTTCTACTTTTTCGACATGCTATACTATGACTTTTTTCAACTTTTTCGACATGCTTTACTATGACTTTTTTACTTTTTTGACATGCTATACTATGACTTTTTTCAACTTTTCAACATGCTATACTATGACTTTTTTATTTTTTGACATACTATACTATGACTTTTTTTGACATACTATACTATACTATGACTTTTTTCAACTTTTTCAACATGCTTTACTATGACTTTTTTCAACTTTTTCAACATGCTATACTATGACTTTTTTACTTTTTCAACATGCTATACTATGACTTTTTCAACTTTTTTGACATACAATACTATGACTTTTTTTAAATATTTTGACATACTATACAATGACTTTTTAACTTTTTTGACATACTATACTATGACTTTTTTAATAATTTTGACATACTATATTATGACTTTATTTACTTTTTCAACATACTACACTATGACTTTTTTACTTTTTCAACATACTATACTATGACCTTTTTTTTACTTTTTTGACATACTATGCTATGACTTTTTTACTTTTTTGACATACTATACTATGACTTTTTTTAAATATTTTGACATACTATACTGTGACTTTTTTACTTTTTCGACATGCTATACTATGACTTTTTTACAACGTTTTTGACATGCTATACTATGACTTTTTTCAACTTTTTCGACATGCTATACTATGACTTTTTTCAACTTTTTCGACATGCTATACTATGACTTTTCTACTTTTTTGACATGCTATACTATGACTTTTTTCAACTTTTCAACATGCTATACTATGACTTTTTTATTTTTTGACATACTATACTATGACTTTTTTGACATACTATACTATACTATGACTTTTTTCAACTTTTTCAACATGCTTTACTATGACTTTTTTCAACTTTTTCAACATGCTATACTATGACTTTTTTACTTTTTTCACATACTATACTATGACTTTTTAAATAATTTGACACACTATATTATGACTTTATTTACTTTTTCAACATACTACACTATGATTTTTTTACTTTTTCAACATACTCTACAAGCCTTTTTTTTTTTACTTTTTTGACATACTATGCTATGACTTTTTTACTTTTTTGACATACTATACTATGACTTTTTTTAAATATTTTGACATACTATACTGTGACTTTTTTACTTTTTCGACATGCTATACTATGACTTTTTTACAACGTTTTTGACATGCTATACTATGACTTTTTTACTTTTCGACATACTATACTACAACTTTTTTTTGTTTTTCAACATACTATATTATGACTTTTTTACAACGTTTTTGACATGCTATACTATGACTTTTTTTACTTTTTCAACATACTACACTATGACTGTTTTACTTTTTCAACATACCATACTATGACGTTTTTTTACTTTTTCGACATACTATACGCTGACTTTTTTACTTTTTCGACATGCTATACTATGATTTTTTACAACTTTTTCAACATGCTATACTATGACTTTTTTACTTTTTTGACATGCTATACTATGACTTTTTACAACTTTTTCAACATGCTATACTATGACTTTTTTCAACTTTTTCGACATGCTTTACTATGACTTTTTTTCACTTTTCAACATGCTATACTATGACTTTTTTATTTTTTTTGACAATACTATACTATTACTTTTTTTTTGACATATAAACTAACTATACATGACTTTTTTTTTTTCAACTTTTTTCAACATGCTTTACTATGACTTTTTCAACTTGTTTTCAACATGCTATACTATGACTTTTTTACTTTTTCAACATGCTATACTATGACTTTTTTTACTTTTCAACATGCTATTACTATGACTTTTTCAACTTTTTTGACATACAATACTATGACTTTTTTTAAAAATTGTTTGACATACATACAATGACTTTTAACTTTTTTGCATACTATATAACTATGACTTTTTTTTAAATAATTTGACATACATTATGAAACTTTATTTACTTTTTCAACATACTACACCTATGACTTTTTTTACTTTTTCACTCTATACTATGACCTTTTTTACTTTTTTGACATACTATGCTATGACTTTTTTTACTTTTTTGACATACTATCCTATGACTTTTTTTTTTAATTTTTGACATACTATACTGTGACTTTTTTTACTTTTTCGACATGCATACTATGACTTTTTTATACAACGTTTTTGACATGCTAATACTATGACTTTTTTTCATAACTTTTTTTTCGACATGCTTTACTATGACTTTTTTACTTTTTTTACATGCTATACTATGACTTTTCTACTTTTTTTTTTTTCGACATGCTATACTATGACTTTTTGTCTTTCACTTTTCAACATGCTACATACTATGATTTTTCAACTTTTTTGACATACAATACTATACTTTTTTAAATATTTTGACTATATATACAATGACTTTTTTAAACTTTTTTGACATACTATACTATGACTTTTTTAAAATAATTGACATCTAATATTATGACTTTTTTTACTTTTTCACTACTACACATGCTTTTTTACTTTTTCAACATACTATACTATGACCTTTTTTTTTACTTTTTTTGACATGCTATAACTATGACTTTTTTCAACTTTTTCAAACATGCTATACTATGACTTTTTTATTTTTTGACATACTATACTATGACTACTTTTTTTGATACTATACTACTATGACTTTTTTTCAACTTTTTCACAACATGCTTTACTATGACTTTTTTCAAGCTTTTTTTTCACATGCTATCTAGGACTATTTTTTTACTTTTTCAACTGCTATACTATGACTTTTTTACTTTTTCAACATGCTATACTATGACTTTTTCAACTTTTTGACATACATACTATGACTTTTTTAATATTTTGACATACTATACATGACTTTTTTTAACTTTTTTGACATACTATATACTATGACTTTTTTAAAATATTTTGCATCTATATCTATGACTTTATTTTTACTTTTTCAACTACTACAAACTACTACACCTATGACTTTTTTACTTTTTTCAACATACTAACTATGACTTTTTTTTTACTTTTTTGACATACTTGCTATGACTTTTTTACTTTTTTGACATACTAACTATACTTTTTTTTAAATATTTTGACGTACTATACTGTGACTTTTTTACTTTTTTTCCAACATACTAATTATGATGATCCTTTTTTTACTTTTTTGACATACTAGCTATGACTTTTTTTACTTTTTGACATACTATACACTATTGACTTTTTTTAAATATTTTGACTACTATACTGTGACTTTTTTTACTTTTTTCGACATGCTATACTATGACTTTTTTACAACGTTTTTGACATGCTATACTATGACTTTTTTTTTTTACTTTTCGCATACTATATACTACAAACTTTTTTGTTTTTTGTCAACATACTATTTAGACTAGTTTTTTTACACGTTTTTGACATGCTATCTATGACTTTTTTTTACTTTTTCAACATACTAACACTATGACCTGTTTTAACTTTTTCAACATACATACTATCGTTTTTTTTTTTTTTACCTTTTTTTTCCGACATACTATACGCTGACTTTTTTACTTTTTTCGACATGCGTATCTATGATTATTTTTTTTTACAACTTTTTTTCAACATGCTATACAGACTTTTTTCATTTTTTTGACTGCTATACTATGACTTTACTTAAACTTTTCAACATGCTATACTATGAACTTTTTTTCACTTTTTGCGACATGCTTCAACTATGACTTTTTTTTTCAACTTTGTCACATGCTATAACTATGATTTTTTATTTTTTTGACATACTATCGTATGACTTTTTTTTGACATACTATACCTATACTATGACTTTTTTTCAACTTTTTCAACCTCTTTAATATGACTTTTTTTTTTCAACTTTTTCAACATGCTATCTATGACTTTTTTTACTTTTTTTCACACACTTGATACATGACTTTTTTTACTTTTTCCACATGCTATCTATGACTTTTTCAACTTTTTTGCATACATACTATAGGACTTTTTCTTAATATTTTTTGACATACTATACAATGACTTTTTAACACTTTTTTGACATACTATACTATGACTTTTTTTTAAATATGTTGACTACATATTAACTTTATTACTTCATTACTTTTTCAACATACTACCTATGACTTTTTTTACTTTTTTTTTCACATACCATACTATGACCTTTTTTTTACTTTTTTGACATACTTGGCTATGACTTTTTTTTTTCTTTTTACTACTATATTATAACTAATACTTTTTTTTAAATATTTTTGACATACTATACTGCTGTAACTTTTTTTTACTTTTTCGACATGCCTATAAACTATGACTTTTTTACAAACGTTTTTGACATGCTATACTAATGACTTTTTTTCAACTTTTTTCGACTGCTTAACTATTTACTATGACTTTTTTTTTACTTTTTGTGACATGCTATACTATGACTTTCTACTTTTTCGACATGCTATATACTATGACTTTTTTCAACTTTTCACATGCTATACAACAATGCACTTTTCTTTTTGATTTGACATTTACTAATGACTTTTTTTTTTTTGACATACTATACTTACTATGACTTTTTTTTTTTTACTATATGAACTTTTCAACTTTTTCCAACATGCTTCCTATGATTTTGTTCAACTTTTCACATCTATACTATTACTTTTTTCAACTTTTTCAACATGCTAACCCTGACTGTTTTACTTTTTTCACATTCTTATACTTGACTTTTTTTTTTCAACTTTTTTGACTACAATACTATGATTTTTTTGTTTTCCCAACTACTATATTATGACTTTTTTTACAACGTTTTTTTGACAGCTATACTATGACTTTTTTTGTTACTTTTGTTTCAACATACTCACTATGTATGGTTTACTTTTTTCAACATACCATCATATGACGGTTTTTTTTTTACTTTTTTTTTATTCTTTTGCATACTCATACGCTGACTTTTTACTTTTTTCTTTGCTTTTCTTACTGCATACTATGACTTTTTTTATCAACAACTTTTTCACATGCTACTATGACGTTTTTTCACTTTTTTTGACATGCTTACTAGGACTTTTTTTGTTTCACACTTTTCACCTGCTATACTAAACTTCTTTTGTTATTTTTTTGACAGGCTATACATGACCTTTTTTTTACTTTTTTCACTACTACCAAGACTTGTTTTTACTTTTTTCCACATCACCACGTATATTTACAACAATTTGTTCAATTTTCAACGTCTATACTGTGACTTGTTTTACTTTTTCTTTCCTTTACATGCTATATACTGACTTTTTTTACTTTGTCAACAGGCTAGCTATGACGTTTCCGAACACTTTTTGGACGACAAATCTATGACTTTTTTTTAAAATATTTTACAACTTATACAATGACTTTTTACTTTTTTTTGACAATACTATACGGTATGATTTTTTAAATACGTTGACATACTGCTATGGATTATTATGGTTTTATATACTGACTTTTTACGTTTCCACATACTAGATACTATACACTTTTTTTTTTACTTTTTTCAATCTGGAACAAACATAAATATACTATGACCTTTTTTTTTTAACTTTTTTCACTGCTATACTATGACTTGTTTTACCTTATTCCATATTTCACTTTTTATTTCTATATACTATGACTTTTTTTTGACATACGAACTATACTATGACTCTTGTTTTTCAACTTTTTCTAACATGCTTAAGTAACTGATACTTTTTTTCAACTTTTTTTTTCAACAGGCTATACTATGAACTTTTTACTTTTTCAACAGTCTTACGATGACTTTTTTTACCTTTTTTTTTTTCAACATGCTATAACATGACTGGTTTTTTCACCGGTTTTTGACACAAACTAGACTTGTTTTTGCAATTTTTGACATAACTACCAATGACTTTTAACTTTTTTTTTGAAATACTATAACTATGGACTTTTTTTGAAAAATTAATATTGACTACTTATTCTGACTTTTATTTACTTTTTCCACACATACACACATGTAATTTTTAACTTTTTCAACATACTACTATGACCTTTTTTTTACTTTTTTGACATACGATTCGATGACTTTTTTTTACTTTTTTTTTGACATAACTATAACGTATGACTTTTTTTAAAATAGTTGAACGTACTATACTGTGACTTTTTTTTACTTTTTCACATACTATAACTATGACCTTTTTTTACTTTTTTGACATACTTAATGCTATGACTTTTTTACTTTTTTGACCATAGGCTATACTATGACTTTTTTTTTAAATATTTTGACATACTATAACTGTGCCTTTTTTTACTTTTTTTTTTTTTTTTCGACATGCTAGATAACTAGGACTTGTTTTACAAAACCAAAACGTTTTTTTGACAATGCATACTAATGCCTTTTTTTACTTTTTTTTCGACATAACTCATACTCAACATTTTTTTGTTTTTTTCAACATACTATATTATGACTTTTTTTTACAACGTTTTTTTTGACATGCTATAACTATGACCCTTTTTTTACTTTTTCAACATACTCCAACTATGACTGTTTTAGTTTTCTTTTTTCACATACATAACCCTCCTATGGACGTTTTTTTATACTTTTTTTTTTAACTTTTTTTAACTTGTTTTTTTTCTTTTTTTTCGACATACTAATAGCCCTGACTTTTTTTTTTACTTTTTTTTTTTTTTTTTCGCCAGCGATAATACGACTATGATTTTTTACAACTTTTAACTTTTTTCACATGCTATACTATGAACTTTTTTAACTTTTTGACATGGCGATAAAATATTACCTCAGTTTTCAACTTTTAACTTTTTGCAAAAGCTACCAAATCCTATGACTTTTTCAACTTTTTTTCGACTGCTTTAACTAGGCTTTTTTTCAACTTTTCACATGCTATACTCTGACTTTTTTATTTTTGACATACTACGACGACTTTTTTTTGACATACTATACGATACTAACGTGACTTTTTTCAACTGGCTTTTTCAACATGCTTTAAACATGACCTTTTTTTTTCAACTATTTCAACAGCTATACTCTGACTTTGTTTACTTTTTCAAACCGGCTATAACATATGACCTTTTTTTGTTCAACTGTTTTTTGACATACAAGTAAATACTCTGGACTTTTTCAAAATATTTTTGACATACTAAGATCTAGACAAATGACTTTTTAACCTTTTTTTTTTGACATACAATCTACTATGACCTTTTTTTTTAAAATAATTTGACCTAACTATAATATGACTTTAATTTAACTTTTTTGTCACAACATCTAAACAAGCTACTGACTTTTTTTTTTTTTTTACTTTTTCAACATACTACGATGTATACCTTGTTTTTCCGTTTTTTGACAATCCAATAAAAATGCCTCTGATTTTTTTTTTTACTTTTTTTGACATGGCTAATAACTCTTACTTTTTTTTTTGTACTTTTTTTCATCGACATACTATACTATCGCTACAACTGTTTTTTTGGTTTTTTCAACAATACTATATTATGACTTTTTTTTTCCCTTTTTTGACATACATAACTAGGACGTTTTTTACTTTTTCAACTACTAATAAATTAGACTATGAACTGTTTTTTTTACTTTTTTACTTATTTTTCCATTTTTCAAATACCAATAACAATGACGTTTTTTTTAAACTTTTTTTTTTTTACTTTTTTTTTTTTTTTTTTTTTCTTTTGTTTTTTCTTCGACATACTATAAATTAAACTATAAATACGCTGGGACCTTTTTTACCTTTTTTTTCGTCATCGCGATACTATAGTTTTTTTTACAACTTTTTTATTTTTCAACAATGCTATTACGAAATGCACTTTTCTACTTTTTTCGAAACGCTAATGAACTATGAGTTTTTTTACAACATCTTTTTTTTAGACTGCATACTATGACTTTTCCTACTTTATTCCTACTTTTTTTCACGACAGGCTTGCTCATACGCTTACTATGACTTTTTTCCAACTTTTTTTTTTTTTTCGACATGCTTTTTTAACTATACTTTTTTTCAACTTTTCAACATGCTATACTATTACTGTTTTTTATTTTTGACATACTATATAACTAATGACTTTTTTTTTGACCATAACTAACTATACTATACTATGACTTTTTTTTTTTTTTTTTTTCAACTTGTCATTTTTTTCAACATGCTTTACTATACTTTTTTCAACTTTTCAAACTTTTTTTTCAACATGCTATACGAGGGACTTTTTTTTTACTTTTTCAACATGCTATAACGATGACTTTTTTTACTTTTTCAAACATGAAGGCCTATAACTCTGGACTATTTTTCAACTTTTTTTTTTGAACATACATACTATGAACGAATTTTTTGTTTAATATTTTTTGACATACAAGCTATACAATGGAACTTTTTAACTTTTTTGACATACTAGGATATGACTTTTTTTTAAAATATTTGACATAACCTATATTATGACTTTTCTTTACTTTCAACATAACACTAACCCTAATGACTTTTTTTTACGTTTTCTCACATACTAGAAATAAGGGACCTTTTTTTACTTTTGTGACATACTATGCTATGACTTTTTACTTTTTTTTTTTTGACATACTATACTATGATTTTTTAAATATTTGCATACTTATACTGGTTACTTTTTTTCTCTTTTTCGACATGCTATAAACTCTGCCTTTTTTACAAACTTTTTGACAGCTATACTATTATTTTTTTCAACTTTTTTTTTCTTTTCGACATCTTTACATTACTTTGTTTTACCTTTTTTGACATGCTATCCTATGACTTTTTCCTACTTTTTTTTTTTTCTACTTTTTTTGTTTTTTGCCGACATGCTATAACTATGCTTTTTTCAACTTTTCATTTTTTCACATGCTATAATACTATGACTTTTCAACTTTTTTGTTTTTCCACCTGCTATACTAGGACTTTTTTTTTTTTCACCTTTTTCAACATGCTAATACCAGAGTGACCTTTTTTTACTTTTTTTTCAAATCTCAACATTCTATACAGGGACTTCTTTCACGTTTTTTGACATACAATACTATGACTTTACTTTTTTTTTTGTTTTTGTCTCAACATACGATATTATACTTTTTTTTTACAACGTTTTTGACCATGCTATACTATGACTTTATTTTACTTTTTCAACCTCTAATACTACACCTATGACTGTTTTAACTTTTTTCACCATACCATAACTCTGACGTTTTTTTGTACTTTTTTTTTTTCGACATACTATAAACGCTGACATTTTTTACTTTTTTTTTCGACATGCTATAAAACTATGACTTTTTTCAATCCCACTTTTTTCAACAGCTATAACTAATGAACATTTTTTCAACTGTTTTTTCGCCTGGCCCTTTTCGCGATGACTTTTTTTTTTTTTCACCAACACTTTCAACAGACATTCTATAGCTAGGACGTTTTTTTATTTTTGACATGCGATACTATGACTGTTTTTTTTTTTTTTTTTTTTTTAATACTTTTTCAACATACTACAACTATACACACTATGACTGTTTTACTTTTTCATTTCAACATACCTACTAACCTACTAATGATTTTTTACCAACTTTTCAACATGCTAATACTTATGACTTTTTTTACTTTTTGCATGCTATACTATGGACTTGTTACAACTTTTTTTTTCAACCTGCTATACTATGACTTTTTTTCAACTTTTTCGACATTTCGTATACTTACTATGACTGTTTTTCAACTTTCAACATGCCTATAACTATGACTTGTATTTTTTTCTTTTTTTTACAATACTCTACTATGACTTTTTTTTTGTTTGACATAATATACTATCCCTAGCTTTTTTTCACTTTGTGTTTGCACCATTGCTTTTCTTTTTTCTATGACTTTTTTTCAACGTGTTTTCAACAATGCTAATACTATTGACTTTTTACTTTTTCCAACATGCTATCAATAAATCTAATGAACGTTTTTTAACTTTTTTTTTTTCACATTGCTAATACTATGGACTTTTTTCAATTTTTAACTGTTTTTTCACATGCTATACTATACTTTTTTTTTTTTTTTTTTTTTCTTTTTCAACATGCTTACTATACGTTTTTTACTTTTTTCAACATTGCTAATACTATGACCTTTTTGTTTTTTATTTTTTTACTTTTTCACATGCTATAACTATGACTTTTTCAACTTTTTTGACATACAAGACGTTACCTTTTTTTTTTAAAATAATTTTGACAACTATACAATGACTTTTTAAAATTTTTTGACAATACTATATACGATGACTTTTTTTTTTTAAATAATTTGACATACTTAATAGGACTTTATTTTACATTTGTCAACATACTCACCTATGAATTTTTTTAACTTTTCACATACATACTAGGACCTTTTTTACTTTTTTGTTGACATAAACAAGATATGACTTTTTTCTTTTTTTCTTTTTTGGACCCTGCTAAACTATATAACTATTGACTTTTTTTTTACCTTTTTTTCGACATCCTATACTATGACGGGTTTTTAAACTTTTTCAACATACCATAACATGGAAGTTTTTTTTTGTTAACTTTTCCGACCTACTATAGATACCTAATAATACCTGACTTTTTTTACTTTTTTTGTTTCTTCGACACGCTATACTCTGATTT